>NC_081415.1:721298785-721508785 GCF_030272615.1 Cryptomeria japonica | reverse complement strand
TAGGGTTTGGGCAGATCCGGAGCAAATACAAATTAACAATTATATGCAGATTCAAATACACAAAGATGAAGAGAAATACACAACAAAAATAACACATATATTTAACATGGTTCACCCAAGATGGGCTACATCAACAGAACACAGTCGTCCAATCTTTTTCTTATTATCCAGTAAAATAGTACAACACCATTGCAATGCCTTTTTACATTCCAACTCCTTATAACATGCAATTTTAGGGCAACATACAAAGTTGGCTAAAATTAACCCTAACCCTAAAGAAATATTTTTGCAATCTTTTCCTCATACTCGTATTCTCGTATACTTGTACATGTATTCTCGTATTCTCGTACACGTATGAGAAAATTTTGTGGGGAACCTTTGGCTTCCCATTACTTCAGCCCTTTGGGCCGGCACCTCCACCCAACGAGTGTCTAGTACTTGCATGATCAATCGCCACATACCAACAACTTAGATTTTTAGATCTATGTTGTAAACAACTCCTTATTTTCAATAAAGTAGCAAGTTTTACCTTCTCAAATCTATGTTTTATGTGTTTGATGAATGATCTTGATGCATTTTTTGTGATTTGATGTATAAAATCCTTAAATTATGTCTCATTTATGCACCTTGACATGGAATATTCAAAATTTAGGTAGGTTATAGGTTGTATTGAAGTATTCAATTGTTTTAGCTGTGAGAGCATCTATTTTTCCTTCAAGAACTTGAAAGGCAATCTTCTTATGAAACACTATTATCAAGCATCGATGGCTTTAACCTTGGTTATTCCTTTAACCCTTGCACAAGAGTTTATCCTTTGGGTAAAAGCTTTATCCAATGAATAATCTTAATCTAACCTTAACCCTTACCTCTTAAGGTAACCATGAGGTCTTCTCAAGTATTTAATGCTTCTCACATCTCCTCTCAAGTAGTCTTATGTTGACAATTGTCACCATTTCATTGGTGAGAATTATAAACATGGATTGATAACTTTCAATCGCGACCCTTGATAGGATCATCCAATCTTGACCCTTCATTGCCCTATTTTCCCTATAAATAGATCCCTCATTTCTCCATTTTTCATATCCAAGTTTTGTGCATCTAATCTATACTCATTTTTATCAAGCATTTTAATCCCTCTTTAAATAGAAATAATCTAATAAGCATTTTAGAAGTATTTCTCTTTATCATAATATTCATATTAAGCTAGTTTATCATGTTAGGATAGTTCTTTTACTAATCCTTTCATCTTATCATCATATACATGATAGTTTAGTTCATCTTTTGTTAAAATTGTGCATATTAGGATTGCATTCATGTTAGATTGATCAAACATCCCTCATTCTCATGATTGTCATCCCTAAGTCACTTTGCTCGGTGATATGAGAGCAACAGGAGTTGACTTGAGGGGTCTTGTGAGATAGTGAACAATGGAACATTCCTTGGGAAATTGAGCTATTCCATACAACTCCATAACTTGCACCAAGAGTCTCATTGGTGTGTGGACTAGTCTTGAATTCATAATATTCGTTTCATCGAACCACTTTTCCCACATACACCCACCGTTCGAATAACTCCTATGGCTGCGAGGGAAAGAGGGCCATGAAGTCCCGCTTGAGTGGTTTTCCTACACATTGGCAAGTGCCACACCCGACCACCCACTCCCGGGTGTTAGTGTGTAGAGTTGGCCACCACAGACCGGCCAGAAGTACTTTCCTGGCAGTTGCATCTGGTCCCATTTGTCTGCCTGCTAACACATCATGTGCTTCCTTCAACACACTAGGTATTTCCTCCTCCATAACACATCTCCTCAGGATTTGGTCGGGGCCCATTTTATATAGCAGACCATTGATTAGCTGGAAGGTCTCACTCTTTAGTGCCAACTTCCATCGTTCCCCTGGGGGCATCTCCTTTGGGAATGTGGAAGTAGAGAGGTACTGGCCAATCTTCTCATACCACGATGGTAGTACTACAATCTGGAACAAGTGTGCATCTGGGAAGTCCTCGTTCACCCCTTCGACCGGTTCTCCTGATTTGATCCTTGATAGTCAGTCGACTATCACATGGGACTTGCCTGATCGTACAATAATGGTGAAGGTGAATTCTTGCAGGAGTAGCAGCCATCTTCTTACCCAACCCTAGATAATTATTTTATTTACCAGATACATTAGTACCTGATGGTCCACGTAAAACATGAACGGAGTAGCCACCAGGTAGTGGCAAAAAGTTTGTACCGCATACACCATCCCAAGTGCCTCCCTCTCTGTTGTGCTATATCTTTGTTCAGCCCTTGACAAAAGTCGGCTGGCGAAGAAAACAGAATGATCCAGTCCTTGTGTCCCTACTTGTGCGAGGGTAGCACCAATCGTGAAGTTGGAGGCATCGACGTGTACGTGAAACTCCTTATTCCAATCTGGGTACACCATTATTGGTGTACGTACTAGTCGATCTTTTAATTCCTTGAAGGCTTCTTCCTGCTCCGTACCCCATACGAAAGACTCTCCCTTCCTTGTTAGCTTATTTAGGGACTAGGAGACTCAGGCAAAGCCTTTGATAAATGTCCGATAGTAGCCAACATGACCCAAGAATGACTTCACCCCTGTCACATTCATTGGATTCTCCATGTTGACAATCACTCCTATCTTATCTGGGTCTATCTTCAGACCTTCTTTACAAACAATGTGACCGGGAAGCTTCCCTTGTGGTACCATAAACCTGCACTTCCTTGGGTTAAGAGCCAGCCTAGCTTTTTGGCACCTCTCCATACATTCTTCGAGTGCCTTTAGATGGGTGTCCTGATCACTGAAAATCGACCAGTCATCCAAGAATGCCCTGAAATTTCCTACGGATATTTTGTCAAAAATGTGTAAAATTATTCTGTGGAAGGTTGTCAGTGCATTACATATCCCAAAGAGCATGTGATTGTAGGCGTACACCACCTCCTCCACCATGAATGTGGTCTTTAGCTTATCTTCTTCCGCAATACTTATCTGATTGTATCCCGAGAACCCATCTAGAAATGTGTATATCTCATGCCCAACTACTTCTTCCAGAATGTTGTCAGTGAATGGGATTGGGAATGGATCTTTGATTGTTACTACGTTTAGGTACTTGAAGTCCACGCATATCCTTATCTGATTAGCTTCCTTCTTGAGAGAAATGACTATTTGGGAAACCCAATCACTGGTTTCCACTTTGAATATGATCCCAACCTCCAACATTTTGTTGATTTCCTCATTCACCTTGGCTACATAGTTCTTGTTCATCCTGTACGGTCTCCTCCATACAAGTTGGGCTCCTGGTACGAGGGATATGCGATGTACGCACAATTATGGTGGTACCCTCTTCAATTCCTTGTAGGTCCAAGAAAAGACATCCTTGTATTCCAAAAATATCCTGAAAGCTTCCGCCTTCAATACGGGGTTCTAGTCATCCCCCGCGAGTATCACCTGTCGGTCCTCATCCTTGCCTAGATTGACTTTTTTCACACCTTTCCTCGTAATTGATGGGTTTGTCTCATTCAAACTAGTGGGTTGGCGTGTCATCCACCCATGCCATTCCCTCCTGGTAACTACCGTACTTCGAGGAAAATGACTATTCTTCCATACTGCCACTTGATTCCCCAATCTCGCATATTTGCAACATGTGGCACTCCGAGTGGAAGACCTCATAGTCCTCCATCTTCCAATGGAAGAGTCCAATGAGTGAACCAATTCCATCTTCAGAGCATCCATCCAGTTCCAACACTCCTTCTTCATTAGGTTCCCTCCCTCCTCTGTCTCCTTTGAAACCCCACTCCCACCTATTTGAGTCCTCTGAGTCGGAGTCAGACGACGTGAGCTCTTCACTGACAAACTGATTCCTTAGGTCAATCACATACTTATTACCTTCACTCTCGATTGAGAGTGTATTCTTCTTGCAGTTATGGTTGGCTCTAGCCATGATCAGCCATCCCCTTCCCAGGAGGGCGTCGTACGCTTTTCTCTCCAGTAGAATGACTATGAAGTCCAGAAGGAATTGTTATATCCTGATCACCACCTTTTGTGCCATGAGAGTCCCGAGGGGTTTGATGTCGTACTGATCCGCACCGATGAGATGAAATATTGGTGGCTAGAGAGTAGGCTTGCCTAGACCTCTCCAAGTTTCTTCCGGTAGCACGTTGACTCCAGACCCTCCATCCACGATGGTGTTTGTGAGCTTCTGTCCCATTATGTCCATCTCCACCACGACAGGTTTTTCATCCAATGCTTACCATGAGCAACATAGGGTCCATGGCATCTGTACTAGGTTCCTTCACTGGAGCCACACTAGGTGGTTTTGTCACCGTCTGGTGTTCCTAGCCAACGGTGATGTCACTGAATGCATTTGTCAGGGCCATCCTCAACTGTGGCATGGTCTGTAGAAGGTTGGATACCTGTACGGGTATAGTGGTCTGTAACATCTGCTTAATGATAGTTTTTTTTTGTCCTGATCGGAGTGGGGTACTGGAAGCTGGGTGTGAGGCCCTCCATTCTTCTGCCATCGTCCGCTCAATATCTACCCTGGCTTCTGGGAGTCTTTCCTTCTCCATGCGAGATTTAGGATACATGGCTTTCTTGTTTTACAATCTCGTTATTGCTAGTATGCCTTCCTCTGGTTCTTCTACCTCCAACATATTCACCCCTTTTTACTTTAGACACTCTGTGTCCTCATGATTCCTCGAACTGTACCATTTGCACAACATACTTCTTGTGTCATCTCCATTTTGACATTCCCATGCAAAGTGGCCCCATTCGTTGTATTTCTAACATTGGATCATGGGTCGTCCCTTTGCGTCGTATTGAATTCTACTCCTCGGCGTGTTATTATTGGGCCTATTGTTACCCTGTCGGTTGTTTCGGTACCCTCCAAGAGAGCTGTTAGAGTTTGATGTTGGCTTCAGAGGTGTCGCTGGCGGTGTGACTTGGTCGGGTTGGGCATAGAGCACTTGTGTGCTCCGTACTTTCAAGTTTTATGGGCACTCCTTAATGGAATGTCCCATTACTTGGCAGATGTCACAGAAGAATTTTTTAGGGCAACTCCCCTTAGTGTGCCCTTTTGTCTTGTAGTCTATGCACCATAGTTTCTTTCCTTCCTTGCCACTTTCTTTGTCAGACTTTAGTTCTTTCATCATCCTCATCATATCCCTTTGAAGTGCTTGCAAGGTTTTGGACTTCCCATCGCTGTCTTCATTCACACTATCACCATCTCTCACCCAACACTTCCCTCGGGATGTCTTATTTTCACTCTCAATATCCATCGCATGGTTGTATGCTTCATCATATGAGGGCAGAGGGACCACCTTCATCTTTCATTTGAGAGATGGTACCAGTCCTTCAACAAACCATCTCTTATTGAGGCCATCAACTTGTTGGTTCTCCATTTTGTTGAGCAATTCCCTTAGCCTTTTGTTATATACCCGCACACTTTCACTTTTTCCCTGCTTGGTATTGTAAATCTCCGCCACGTTTTCATTGTCATCCCGTAGAAGTTTGAACTCCTCTCGGAAATCCTTCTTCAGATTGTTCCATGACGTTTTATATTGGGCATCTAGGTCTGTATACCAATCAATTGCTATTCCTGGCAGAGTGGCTAGAAATGCCTTCAACCAGTAATCCTGGTCGTCTTGGCCATTTGCCTCCCAAATGGTCATGCATGTCTTACAATGTCGTATGGGATTCTCTGACCTGTCACCCATGAATTTTGGAAGCTTTTGTTTCTCTAGGGTGTGTGCCATTGTTTTTGTCTAGGGGGTTTTATGTAGTGCTTGGAAGTTACTATATGCTCGAAAGGTATTATGTGTCTGGAAGGTATCATACGCTCTTGACCTGGTTGGACCCTTGTCCATAGGGATTTGGTCACCCTCACTCCTATAGTCCCTCCTTCTCGGGGTTTCTGGATCTGACCCTCCTATTTCGATTCCCTCTGAAAAGGACAAATTCCTGATGTCGGATAATGTTGCTTCAAAAATATTAGCAATCTCTGCGTATAGGTCTCATACTACCTCCTCTCTTTGTTCAGAATACTCTAATGGGTTGCTCTGCAACTCAGCTCTGAAGTCTTCTTCACTTGACATCGAGTGTGGGGCCTCATCAGCGAGATCTTCCTTCACTATGTCTGGAAGTGGCAGGTTCCTAGTGACCTCCGCCAACTCCTTCCATGTACATGGCCTTTGTCTCTCCCGACTATGACTCCGACTCACACTCTGACTTTTGCTATGTTTTTCAGGGCTCTTCAAGTCAATAACCTCCCTTAGCCGTCGTCTCTGCTCGGCCTATTCTTTTATACGGAGAGATCTTTGTATAGTTCCCTCGTCTACTCCTTCGGTTGGAGTGGTATGTTTGCCTTTGTTTGGTCGTAGGGGCATTAAGTGCTAGAGGTATGGTGTCAGCTTGTCTCCCTCTCCTCTTCCTCCCTACGGTTCCACTCTTCGTACCTTTGGAGTAATTGTTGCCGATAGAGTTCCTGTGCAGTTTCCTCCCTTTGGTCTTGAAGTGCAATCAGATTTCTGGTGAGTAACCTTGGAATACTTCCGAGTAGGTCAAAGACGGGAGTGCTAATGGTGAGTTCACCACGTACCGTGCCTTCAGAGATGGCTCTCTCCTGAGCCTCCCTCTGCATGTACTGCATGACTGACACGTCCCACAACTCTACCAAGTTTGTCGTCAACTAATCCTCTTGGGTCTCTTCCGCAGTACTTTCTTCGTGTTTGTGTTGTCCACAATAATTAATTGGTGGTTGAATGGCTGGCCCATTAATTCCTTCCGCCTGTCACCATAATTATCTCCAGGTTCATTCAAGCAATGGTGCCAAAATGTTTAGTCCTTAATGTGAGGTTGGTAACTCATGGATAAAACAAGAATTTCCCACACGTACCAATTATTCACGTAACAAAACATTCATATATCAAAGCATAAGTAACAATAACAAACAACTATACCAGAAGAATGATATCTTTATTGAATTCTCCAGAATATGTTAGTACAATACTATCCTTGTCGAGGTTCCATCTGAATCATACATAGACTCGATGGTTGGCCAAGTTGCCAATCGTCACTAACTACCAACTACCCCACGAGAACCTCTCGATGACTCAAACATAACCAAACATAAACACCCATCCCAACTACAAACTAACATGTGTTATTAACCCCTAACAATGACACATTTCCTATATCTTTTGCTTTAGTTCACAAAGTTTCACAAAGTCTTGGCGCATTGTATTTAGTTCTATGTTTTATTTCTTTGTATCTTTCTATCCCTTTTCCCATTTTAAAAATATTCAAACAGTCGGCTTCTAAAATCTCAGAGGTTGTTTAGAAAAAACCACCTTGTCCCTTGTTTGTTAAACTTCTTGTAAGGTTGTTTGTCCGTAAGTGTAAACATTAAGGTCAATAGTTACTATCTCCCTTGGAACACCGTACCTTGTAAATATTTAGCCATACAAGTATTGAGAAACCTTAGTGTACCTTGCAGTCCTTAAACCTTTTATTTATATCCATTTAGCGAAATAGTCAATACAAACCAATATGTAGGATTTTTTGTTAGTTGTTGGTTCTATGGGTCCAATAAAATTAATCCCCCATTTATCAAATGGTGCGAATGCTAGCTATTCCATGTAGGCATTCCCATCCTCTGACATCCATCACATCTCCTTGTATAATGGATAAAATCTTTATGTATGGTAGGTCAAGAATAATCTGCATTAAGGATCTTGATTGTTGTCCTCTTAGTTGCAAAGTGTCCTCCACATGGTTTATCATGGCATGCCTTGAGTATGTCAGATGTTTCATCTTCCATAAGGCATGTGCGTAAGACATTGTCAAACCTTGTATAAAATAGGTAACTAGTTATCCATGAGTAGCAAGAGCTATAGTGAACTAGGCGCTTCTTTTCTCTGGGTGACAAATGTGGAGGTGTCTACCCTGCAACCATGTAATTAGCAATATTTGCATACCGTGGGGCATATACTAATAATGTTGTTTAAGGTAAAAATTAAATTGGGTAGTTTAGGGTCTAATCCGACTTTCATCCACACATTGGAATACAAAATGACCTAAAGAAGTGATCTTCTTTGACTAACTCTTCTGAAAGAGAGTCAAGGGATACTTTTAGGGTTTTCATTCCTTCTCTAATATGAAAGGGAAGATACCAAATTTAGTAGAATGCAAATCCAAGCTAATAAGATAAATGGAACCAACTATAAAAGTAGTAATAATAGTTTGATAAAGAAGCAGAATTGAGACAAAAAGTACAAATCTGAGAATAGGGATCTAGTGTGCACCTGTAACCCAAAAATGAGCTTGATTTGACAAGACCAGGATGTTGTATGCCTTGGTCCCAGAGACTAAATTGAGTTGCAAAATGAGGGAATGAATTTTGAGTCTATCTGAGAGCTTCATGTGAAATCTAAGGTTGACTGAGGAGGACTAGTGCGCGGAGCACCTTGGTCCCTGAGATCCAGGTCCAAATTTTGATGTTGGGTCTATGTTTGTCTATTGAGATCTCCCAGAAATTGACCACTCTAACATAAACCTATAACTGCAAGTCTCCAAGCTAAAAAATGGTGTGTTTGTGGCTATATAGAGTTTTTCCTTAATAAAACCCATTGTTTTGGTGATTTCCACCTCCATAAATAGCAAATATTGTATTGAAAAATGTGTTTACCCTAGAATCTCTTGTGTTTGTGAGATTCCTATGAGCTAAATGCAAACTAGAGTTCTACCCTATGTTTTGAGCAAAACCATAAAATGAGTGTATTATAAATACTTCAAACACAAAAGAAATACGGATCTAAAGAAATAATGCAAATTCGAAAATCAATGTTATGTAGATTTGAAACTCAAATAGAGATATGAGAATTACAGGAAATCATACCAAAGGAAAAGGAAAAGGTACAAGCCAATCAATAGTCGGTGCTATCCTTAACATTCTTCAATATATCCTAAAGCTTCCATTGTTTATGAAAATATTGATGAAGACTTCATTGATAGATGATTTTGCTAATTTTAGACTTCACACAAAGTTGCTCTTTCACTTCACAAGGATCTCCTTTCCAAATTGCTAGATAAGGATCCTCAAAATGAGGGAAAGAAAGGCTTTATATATGAAACCCCAATTTTAAAATTGATAATAGGCTGAATTATAAATGATAAAAATTGACACCAAGCGATATTTGAACATTATAATACCGCCAAATTAAGCTCCCGAAATTCAGGGAAAAAAGTTTGAGACTGTCCAGCCAATTTTATTTTTTTCTAGGGATGCGAGATATCGTGATTCTAAAGTCAAATCCAACATGGTAGGTCAATCCAAGATGTGTAGATATGTTAAAATGTACCTTAAATATTAAAATCAGGACATTATTAGGAATAAATTAAGTTGAAATAAAAAGGGGCGCACCTAGGGTTAAGGGCCCAATTTTATGATGTGTGAATTAATGAGAAAGGACTTTAGATTTAATTAAATTAATAATTAAATGCCTAAAGAAGCCCTATAAATGCAAAATACAATGGGGGACACAAAGGGAGGTGCTAACCTAAGCGTGGAATTGGACAACCCTAATTAGGGGTGTACAATTTACGATGCTATAAATGAAAAGAGATGTTCATCTATATTTGAATCGTCCACTACTGGATCTTATGTAGAGGTTTTTAATTTTGAGAGAAAGTCTTCTAGTACATTATCTTTGCCAGGCTTGTCTACAATTGTGATGTCAAACTCTTGTAATAAGAGCACCCATCTAACAAGTTGACCACTTACCACTAGTTTGTTCATTAGGTAGTGTATTACTACATGATATGAAAATAAAGTATCCAATGTTATAATTCTTAAATCTGTTGAGGGCATCAATAACGATAAGTATTTCTTTCTCCATAACTATATAATTAAACTTAACACCTTGCAAGTTCTTACTGATGTAATAAATTACATATTTTAAATTACCTTCCTTTTGACTTGACATAGCTCCAAATGCAAAATCAAAGGCATATGTGTGTTTATGGAAAGTAAGAGTCTAGTTTAGTCCTCTAAGTACTGGTTCTTGAGTGAGGGTTGATTTTAGTTCTTCACATGATTGTTTACAACTTATAGTCCACTCAAATTCTACTTCCTTGGTCAACAATGTGAAAAAGATGCAACAATCTTGTTAAAGTCCTTTATGAAGCAACTATAATAAATTGCATGCTCAAGATATCTTTTGACATCTCTTTGATTTTGTGATACTAGGACATCTAAGATCATCTCAATTTTAGCAGGGTCAACCTAGATTCTATTAGCTGAGACAAAGTAACCAAGCACAACTTCCTCTTCCATCATCATAAAACTTTTTTCATGACTAAGGGAGAGGTTATTGTCTTGACACCTCTAAATTGCCTTATCCAAAATTTTCAATGCTTCCTTATAAGTGCTACCATAAGTTGTGAAGTCATCTATGTAAATCTCCATTGTATCATGGGAAAAGTTTGAAAAGATGCTCAAAACAACTCTTTGAAAGGCAGCCGATGCATTGCTTAATCCAAAAGGTAGTAGTAAATAGGTATAGGTCCCCCATGGGCATGTGAAGGCAATATTTTTTTGATCCTCAAGGGATATCTTGATCTAATTGATCCGATGGAATAGGGTTTGAGGCAACGACCTAATTTTTTTTTTTTGCAACATGAAAATATTTTAAAATGTCCTTTTTTAACAATTCTCGATGCAATGAAATAAACAATGCCTAGAAACAAAACTTGATGTCTAAACCATACATATGCATTTAATGAACTAATGTTGTGATTAATTAACAAGTGCAAGTGCATAAACTAAGCCATGAACTAAACACTGCAAGTACATAAGTAATGAATGAATGCATCTAATGACATGTAAAAATTAGATCTAAAACTCAAAATCAAAACTTATGCAAATGTAAGAAGAGTAAGGTTCACCAAAATGTAAGAATGAAAATGGAACCGGGTAGGACATAAGACCAAGGTCCACTTTCATACAAACATTGGACTATGAAATCACCTAAAGTAGTGATCATGTTTGACTAACTCTTGTAAAAGAGAGTCAAATGATACTTCTAGGGTTTCTATTCATTTACTACTTTAGAAAGTGAATGAACTATGGAAATAGGTTGAAGTAATGTAAATCATGGCTAAAGTATGAAGTAAATGAACACTTATGTTATTGTAATTGACTGATAAACACACAAAAATGTTGTAACAAACACAAAATTGGATGGGAAATCTTATTGTACATCTATAACTTCAAAATGAAGCTAAATTTGTAGGTTTGGGATGCTCAGAATGCCCTGGTCTGCTGAGTATGAGTTGTTGTATGAGAATGTATAACCCGAAGCAGTTTGGGAGCCACCTGAGAAATCTATTGAAAAAAATTGAGGATAGGGGAACCCTCAGTGCCCTGGTTTGGATAGGGGTGCCCCAACTACCCTAGTTTAGATAGGGGTGCCCCAACCACCCTGGTCCTAAACAATCACATTCAAATTCTGGGAGCAGGTCTGGTACAATTTCCTTATGCTATTTTGGGCTTCTTGGTTATGTCGAGTCCCTATAGCTACACCTGCAAGATGGAAAATGGTAGGGTGGTGGCTATATAGGTGTTTGCCTTGGACAACCCCTCGTTTTGGTGATTTCTACCTCCATAAATAACTGATATTGAAATTGGAATAATGTGTGTGCTCTTGAATCTTAAGTGTGTCTAAGATTGATATGACCTAAAGTGTCTAATATGCAAACTAGAGTCCTATTCAAATATGTTAAAGCAAAAACCTTAAATGATAATGATTAACTTGAAAATGCTTTAAATCACACAATTAGAATGTAGATATGAAGCAACAATGTAAATCTGAAACTAAATATGATGTAGATCTAAAGCCCAATGGTAGAAACATATGAACAACATGAAATCATACCAAATTCCTTAGGAAGAGGTACAAGCCAACCATCAGTCGGTGATTCCCTATCATCCTCCAATGTCTCTTGAAACTTCCATGGTTGAATGAATGTTGATAAAGTATTGATTGATTTGTAGATATGAGACTCCTTTAAAGTAGCACTTTCACTTCATTAGGATACCTTCAATTGCATAATTGTTGCTCTCCAAATACGCCCAAAAGCGATTATCACAAACGAGGAAGTAAATTACCTTATATATGAAATCTTAGGTTTGAATTTGATGAAAATATGGCTTAAGTTTGTTATTTATTTGCACATAGTGGGATTTCAATTGATTAGGACAACCAAATTATCCTCCCGAAATTCTAAGAAAAATTCTCAGGGCTATCGGGAGTCAATTGTACTAGTCTCGATAGCTTGATCCTGAATTTCTAGGGATGCAAGATAATGAGGTTCTAATGCTAATTATAACTCGGTGGCTCAAACCATGATGAATATATATGCAAAATGTGTTTTGGAAGTTGCAATTGGGGTAGGATTAAGGATAAACCATGATAAAATGATAAAATGGCACACCTAGAATCAAGGGCCCAATTTATAGAGTGTGATGTTATTTAAATTTTAAAAAAGGGCTTAGATTTTAATTTATTTATTAAAATGCATATATGGAAGTCCTATAATGCATAGTACAATGAGATGTACTAAAATGAGTGCTAACTAAGTGTGGAATTGAACACCCTAATTAAAGGTGTAAAATTTAAAATGGTGCAAATCTATAATCTTTTTGGGAGAGATGGGATAAATTATTTGACCTGTGTTGTATTGTGTCATTTGGACTATCAATAGAACCTTGAGGTAAATAGAAAATTTCTTTAAGTTGTTTATACCTTATTTAATATTATGTAGGCTAGAAAAAAATAAAAAAAATATTATGTATCTTAGGTTGTGATCTTAAAAAAAATTAGTAGGTGTTGTTGAGATTTTTGGGAGTATTTTAAAGTGGATGGTCCCCTGAATTTTATAGTGCATCTTAAGCTTAAAATTTTCAGATCTAAAATTTAAGGAAGCTAGCAGTCTCATGAATTTTATTATTTTGCATGTTTAATTTAATATAATATTGAAAATATAAAATAATAAAAATATGATATACAATATGCTGAAATATCTTGTGTAAGAGAGTTCAATTTGGTGCCCAAATCCCACTATTCTAAGCACACACAACTTCAACTAAATCACAGTTTTCTTATGTTCAAACTTTTGAAATACATGATAAAACCTCAAAAAAAATGCTATACATTAGTAAGATTTATGAAATAACAATGATGAAAATATAAATTGATAAAATAAATGTTATTATTAAAATATATAGATGACAATGTTGTTGTTATTATTCTTTGGTTTGTGCATTGCTCTATGATTGATTTGCAAACAAGCAGATTAAAAAAATATATAGATCATTTTTAGTCTTTTTAAATGGGAGTGAACACTTTTAATCAAAGCTATGAATCAATGAGGCCATATGTAAGGGACCTCATCCCCAACATGAATTTCAAAGCAATAACACCCCAATAATAAGGGTTTTGAACCTTGGTGGTAAGAACCACAACACTAACCATTGATCTACTCCACTATTGGCATAAAGAGATAATTTTTCCTTAAATTTTGTTGGATTAATTGATGAGAATCTAAAAACTCTAGATGATTGATAAGAAGTAGAAAAATTTCTAAGCTAGTGGGGAAAATTTCTAGCACCATCCCAAATACATCCACTCAAAAATTACAAAGTAAAAAGTAGGGATTCATATTCCTTAGGAGAAAATTTTAATTAATATTGAATCATTTTTGCCTTAGGGGTTCCCTTACTCCATAAAAATAGCTTCCAAAGCTCCTCCATGAGAGCTCGCCCTTCAACAATTAAGAACATACAAGCAGTAAGTATCATCTTCAACTCATATCTTTATTGAAGAGGGTCTCTTGATTTCCTTATTTGAATTGAATACAAAATATTCATTCACCTAACATATTGATTAATCAAATAGCTATGTATAAATTGAGGTAAATTTTATTTTAATATTATGTTAATGTTGGCAATTGACACTCTATTGGTTAGGTTTCATTATGTTGTCATTGAGGGCAACATGATTTTGAGTTCCGGCTTCATATGGTGTACCGACGGGTACTTCACAGACTCTACACCGACACCGATAGGATAGAAGATTTCTTTGTTCACCGGCAATGAAGGTCGACATGGTATAGTTAAGGTTATCGGTATTGGAGGTCGACTTATCTTGGATCCGGCATTGACAACTTGTTTTATTGTTTATTCATTTATGTTATATGGCCGACATGTAATCTCATATTGCATATATCCTTGTAAGCCGACATAAGGCATAAATTTGTATAGCGTATATAGGGTAGATTGATTAGATCATTTTGTAATAAGGATAGACATGTGTAATGGACATGGAAATATAATATGATGTGAAATTATTCTAAGAGATTATGTATGTGAGGAATTCATTGTAAGGGTTATTTCGGTACAAAGGTTTAAGGTTTTAACCGGAACAAACAAAGCTTAAACCGGAACTCTATTCCGGCATAGAAGATGTTATCTTAGCAATTCACACTTCTCCAGATTGTTGTCTAGAATTTTATGTAGTCAGTGAGGCTCCTATTGTGATTGAGCAGTGTCCTCTAGGTTGTAAGCCTTCTTGCAAGTGCAGGCCCATCACATTGAACTTGTGACTGCAAATTCTAAGTCTGAAGATAACACACCATTAGCTTTCAAAAGGGTTGTGAGGAAGAAACCGAAAGAACCTAAGGTAGAAGCAAAGAAACAACCAGTTAGGAAGGTCACCATCAAGTTACCAACACAAAAGCAGGCACCTAAGGCCACATCAACAGCTGCATCCGGTACTATTAGAAGGAGGAAGAAGAGTGACATTTATTTGGCACTAGAGACTGATAATGTGACTATTATACCACCTATGACTTGTGCTAAAATTGTTGATGAAATTACTATGGATGGGATGCTGAAAAATGTTGTCTTATTATGATACATTAGAAGTTGATGAACATAGAGAGGTAGAGGAAGCAATTCTATTGTATTTGGATATCTATAAGAAAGCAATAATAGATATAGAAAATCAAATACCGGCATAATTATATAACATGTTGGATGCTAGAAAGTTATCTGCAATGCAAGAAGACAAACACATTAAGATGTGATAACTTTTAGCTATCTATGTTGCTATAACTCCAAATGAGATGGAAAAGACAATTGAGGCTGCAGATAGGAAGGTATTCAATAGAAAACATAGAATAAATAGCATGATGTTAGGAAGGATGAATGAGGTAATAAAAGAAACACAGAAGGCTTGGATCAAATTTTTGGGAGAACACAGAGGATTCTTTACTTCATCGGAGACCAAGACAGATATTGTAGATACACCGGTTGAAGGGAAAGGAAAGGGGATCATGGATACTCCACCCTCAGTTTTGAAGAATATCAAAATAGTGGAAATTGAGCCACCAGTAAATGTACAGACAAATACTGAGACACCAATTAATACTAAGAACATTGTACAAGATACTAACATTGAGGACAATTGTACTTTAGATACTAATGTACAGGTTGAGGATATTGTTCCTAGAGTGGAATTGGCAGTTGCATAGACTACACCAAGTGGCGAAGCCACCGATGCAAGTGAGGAGGTAATAAAGGATAAATCATCAGAGAAAATAGGGGAATTCGACAGGGAACTGTTAGAGTATTCGGGTATTTACTTGATTAATTAAACATTATTTGTTTAACTATTTAAGTTCCCTTTATCTCCTTTACACTTAAGCTAACTTTAAGTGCATATAATTAATTATCATGTGCAAACCTAGGTTTTCCCTTTTAGGGTTTCTTGACCTATGAAAGGTTGAGTTTTTTCTTTTCATTGTATGAAGAAGGATTATTATTGACAATACATTTTGGAGATTATTGAGCTCTCATCTTTTGGAGCATATTTTTTCTGTGTATTCTTTCCTTCTGTGATTTGCTTCATTGTTTTTCCTTGTAACAGGTTTTTCAGCTTGCAGAGATTATTTGGGCTCCTATGGTGTTGTATTTTCTCATCTCCTATATGGTATCAGAGCTTTAGATCTGCAGCTATCTGTTCTTGTTTTGAGATTTTTGGCTTTGGAAGCAGATCTGGGGTTTCAGAAAGTTTTTATGCACCTAGGGTTTGACCTTTTTTCTAAGCACTTTGGGCCTAAACAAACCTCACCATCGTGCTCAGAAGGCCCGAAAACCCCTATGGTCATATAAAATTCGACCTATTTTGGTTCCTGAGCCTCTGGGAGTATTTTTTTTCTCAGATTCGGTCGTACGACCTGGTACGCAAATCGAGAAAAAAATTCAATTTTTTTTTTTTTTGTTTTGCCTTTTTACGACATGCAGGCTGAAATTTAATTTTTGTAAAAAAAAGAAAAAAAAGCCTAAAAGGCGATAGTGTTTTTTTTTACCAAAAAAAAAAGAAAAAAAAATCAAATTTCTTTTTTTGGGGGGGTTTCCCACAGTACGCAGGGTACCATGGGGCCCCCTGCCGCTGCTGCAGATCTGTCAGGCTCGTACAGTAGCTGCCGACAGTCTTTTTCGGCCCCCGCGGCTCCCTGCTGGCCCCCAGCTCTCCGGCCCTCGCGGCTCCCTGCTGGCCCCCGCAGGCAGCCCCCGGCTCTTCGGCCCCCGCCAGCGCTTCCCCGGCCTCCGTTTGCACCTCGGCTCCCCATGCAGCTCCGCCCGCCGCTCACAGCTCCGCCTCGCTCGCCAGCCGCCGCCTGTAGCACCGCCCCGCCACAGCCCGCCGCCTCAACGGCCCTCGCCTGGCCCGACCTCCTCCCCTGCCTTGGCTTCGCCACTCGGCCACCACCGAAGCTCTACCTGGCCGCCACCGGTGCGCCACCCACTAGCCACCAGACCTCTTTTTTGGCCTTTTTCAGGGGGGGATTTGGTTTTTTCACCCTATCTTGGGCATACGGAGTCATTTTTTTGAAAACAAATAGGTGTCGGAAAGCTGGTTTCGAGGCCGACCTCATGGTGTTGGTATTTTTTTTCCAATTTTGCTGTTTGACTATGTTTTTTTCCAGTCAAAGTGAGGTCTATTTTTTGCACTCCGGGAGCCATAGAATGAGCATCTGACCTCCGTTTTTCAAAAAAATTATATTTTTGGAAAGTGTGTGCTATGTACTTTCCATCCATATGATTTTTATTTCCAGATTCTACTTCAGGAATATTTTATTCAGTTTTTTTCTTTTCAGCACTCTAGTGGATATCTTGGTTGTTTCAGGTCCTGGGATCTCTTCTCTGAGTAGGATGTCTCTATTTTGGTTCACGTTTCTATTTCTAATCTTCTTATCATTGTAGCTTGTATTTATGCAAACACACTGAGATAAAGTGCCATCATGCATTGTTTACTTGGAATCTTGCATATCTTGTGTCTTGTTGTACATGCACTATTGATCAAGTCCCATGAGGGGGTTGATGTTTGCCTGTTGTTTGCCATCTTCCTTTGTCAAGTGAGTGTTCCTTCCACGACATTCGCCTCATGATGATGTGTCTCAGCACCTTTGATGTTCTTGGTTCTTTGTCATGCAGTTGTTTTTTGTTATCCTTTTCAGTGTTCCTATCCCTCTCCCACTTCCGCATTATGGGGAGGTTTATCCTGTTGGTTCTACTGCTTCCATGGTTCGATTGATCAGCTCTTCAGGCTTTGGTTTCTCATGCCATCTGTATCTTCGATTTCAATTGTTTTTGCCTTGTTTGCCTCCTGATTCGAGTAGTGTCATTTGAGGGCACTCATGCAGATTACAATCTTCTCTACCTGGTCATGTTCTAGTTTAGTGGATCTTCTCCATATCAGCAGTTATTCTTTGACAGAGTTTGCAAGTTCTTCATGCTTTAGTGGTGTTCTTTTTATCTATTTTTGGAGTAGAGTTTTGTTCCCACGTGGTTTTCTCTATTTCTCCAGTTCATAGAGATTTCATTATATTTGGGTACCTGATCAGGCCTTGTTGTCGGGACCCATCTTTATTGCTTTCAGTAGTTGTTCTAGGTTTTAGCTTCTCCCTAAGTCTAGCTTAAGGGGGGGTGTTAGAGTATTTGGGTATTTACTTGATTAATTAAACATTATTTGTTTAATTATTCAAGTTCCCTTTATCTCTTTTACACTTAAGCTAACTTTAGGTGCATATAATTAATTATTTTAATTAATTATTATGTGCAAACCTAGGTTTTCCCTTTTAGGGTTTCTTGACCTATTAAAGATTGAGTTCTTTCTTTTCATTGTATGAAAAAGGATTATTATTGATAATACATTTTGGAGATTATTGAGCTATCATCTTTTGGAGCATATTTTCCCTATGTATTCTTTCCTTCTGTGATTTGCTTCATTGCTTCTCCTTGTAACAGGTTTTTCAGCTTGCAGAGATTATTTGGGCTCCTGTGGTGTTGTATTTTCTCAACTCCTATAGGAACCAGTTACTAGCACATCATTATTGACAATTGACACTTCTCTATATGAAAAGAAAACCATCACAGAGATGAGTCCCACATAACTAATGATGATGTTGCTCAGAAACTGATGAAGGAGGGAACCATAGATAAAGGGATTATAGATCAATCCATAATTGTTTTGCACAGAGTGGTCCCAGAGTGTAAGATTGAAAATGAAGCGATCCATTCCGACAAGCTTAAGGTAATAACTGAGCACATATCAAAAGACTTTCAATCCTTACAGCAAATCTCTAACCGACAAGCACTTGAAAAATTCACTCTGGCTAAGAGAGCCGCTTTTGATCAGATCATTGAGAGAGAGAAGAAAAAGATTGAGGAGAAGCTAATTTTGATAGAAAATTCTTTGAAACAATGTACTAATATATACAGGGTATGTTGCAATACTGAGATACTTACAACAAATGTAGATAAAAAGACAAAAGAGACATAGGAGAAGATTGCTAGTATTGCTAACTCTTTTGATGGACTAATTTCACTGACAACATCTATTGATGGACAAATTTTGACTTTGGAGAACCAAATTTTTGCTCTTGAAAGGGAAAGAGATAAAATCATTCAGAGAGCCAGAATTCTCAAAGGTTTGGTGAGTCCAAGATTGGATTCACTCTGTGTACATAAGAAGAAATGCATGGATATGTTCGGAAAGCCCACACCGACAGAAGTTAATGAGAAAGAATCACTTGCATATTTACTGAGTGGACTTGTATCTATCTCTGACACATTCAAAACCAGCTGGGATACTTATATGGAATTATTGGAGAAGGCTTATCCGGAAATCTTGAAACTGGTCAAGCTCCGGTAAGACATTTTTGGAGGTATTCAATATACAATACTTATTCTTTGATATATTGTTTTTGGGCATTGATGTCAAAGGGGGAGTAGTATATATGTGAAAAAGGATTGCATACATTAGGGGAGTTATAGATTTTTTTTGGAGTTTTTGGAGATATGGATCATTTTGTATTTTCAGCTCAAGGGAAGCAGGGCAGGATGAAACCGACAGTTGAAACCATGACCATTTTTCACATGAGTGTTGCCATCAATGCCAAAGGGGGAGATTGTTGGCAATTTACACTCTATTGGTTAGGTTTCATTATGTTTTCATTGATGGCAACATGATTTTGGGTTCCAACTTCATATGGTGTATTGGCAGGCACTTCACAGACTCTACACCGACATCGACAGAATAGAAGATTTCTTTGATCACCGAAAATGAAGGCCGACATGGTATAGTTAAGGTTATTGGTTTGGAGGTTGACTTATCTTGGATCCGACATTGACAACTTGTTTTAATGTTTATTCATTTATGTTATATGGTCGACATGTAATATGATATTGTATATATCCTTGTAAGCTGACATAAGGCATACATTTGTATAGGGTATATAGGGCAGATTGATTAGATCATTTTGTAATAAGGATAGGCATGTTTAATGGACATGGAAATGTAATATGATGTGAAATCATTCTGAGAGACTATGTATGTGAGGAATTCATTGTAAGGGTTTTTCCGGTACAGAGGTTTAGGGTTTTAACCATAACAGACAGAGCTTAAACCGGAACTGTTTTTTGGCATAGAAGATGTTATCTTAGCAGTTCACACTTCTCTGGATTGTTGTCTGGAATTTTATGTGGTTGTTGAGGCTCCTATTGTGATTGAGCAGTGTGCTCTAGGCTGTAAGCCTTCCTGCAAGTGCAGGCCCATCATATATTGTAATATCTCTTCATAGGGCCAGTGAATTGATATTGTGGGTCACAAATCCCACCGTGGTTTTTCCTCATTGAGGTTTTCCACATATAAATTTGTGTGTTATGATTCTCATTTATATGTTTGGCTTATTAGTTAATTTACTTCTTTCAATTATGTTTATACCGATATACCGGTTGGTGTATGAATGTTTTGTTAAGGCTAAAATCTACTATTCTGGTATAACATTGATTCAACCCCCCCACCCCTCTTAGTGTTATTGGTTTCCAACAGTTAATAGTTTAAGATGTGTATGCAAAAATCAAACAAATTGCTTTGCATGATCATTATTGTTTTTAAATTTATTTTCATAGAAGCTAAAGTTTCAGTTACAAAAATATGAATTTTAGGTATATAATTTTGCTATGTCAAAGTTACAAATTGCTTTTGTAATAACCCTTTTTGCAAATTCAATCAGATTTGATGGTTTCTCTAATTTTTACTTCAAATTTGTAAATATGAATGTTTTGGGAAATTGGGTATAAAGGAAATTTTTACCAAAACATCACTTAATGAACCTAAAACTCAATGCAACCAAAAACTTAGTCCATTACTATTATTGAAATAATTATTGATGCTAAATGAATTAAATAAGTCATAATGTCTTCTATAAAATACATTGGAAAGATCTTCCAAAACATGGTCTTAAACACTAAGGAAATCAATTTCAAACTTCAAATAAATCCTCCAAACTCTAGATAAATGTTTATATTAGAAATAAATTTGAAATAAAGCTTCCAATACAACATAAGAACAACAAAATATGTTGCTAACAACAAGACAAAAGCAGTTGGGGCGACCTATGACGAGCTGGTGACTAAGGCAGAGGATCTGCTGAAGAAAATTACTATGTAGTGTCTCCTTGGGTTCTTTATTGTTTAGCTGTTTTTTCTGTTCGCTGGTTTTTTGGACCAGTCGCTTTGTATGAGGACTCTATTTTCTCAGCTTTTTATTTTAACTATGTTGTAATGGTTTCGGGTCCTTAAAACCTATTTTTCATTCAATCAGAACAAGACAAAACTGAAATTAATCTTCTCCTCTAAGTACTCCAAACTCCAACAAACCCCTATAAACACCCCAAGAAAGCAACACAATTGCAAAGCTCTTCTAAACACATAAAATATTTGGGTGAGATTGCCTCTAGAGACTTTTAGGTCCACTTCCCTTGAGCCTCAATCTCTTTGATTTATCAGCCTTGAAGATTTCACCTTTTTGGTTTACTAGCCTCCAAAGGAAAACAACTTTCGCCTGTTGAAAATGACTAGATAGAATTAATGATAGTTGCAACTCAAATTAAATAAATAAAAATATTTTTAAACACAATTCTGGGTGCTCAAATCCATGCCTAGGAGGAAAAGTGTTGAATTTTAAAATTGAAACATTCACTTGTCCTTTGTTCACCAACTCTTAACATTCTATTTTGAACTGCTGACTTAATCTCCTTATTTAATTATTTTTATTTTTACTTCATAAACCAAACTTGCCATTTCCAAACTCATAACCCCTTTTATATTTTAGCAACAATTCAAATTAATTATCATTAATTAAAATTTCCTTTTGGCAATTAGACTTTCTCGGTTTATTTGTAGGTTTCGATTGACTATTTTTAAATAAATAGACTTGTTATAAATAGTAAGCTGCTAAATTTAGAAAGGAGACATGACAACTTTACTAAATGTGAATATATTAGATATTTTAGTTTTCATGTATAAAGTTGAAATCTTTTAAACTTTATAAACACAAAATCTCTAAAATTATTACATCTTTTCTAGATTATTTCTTTCATAGAAAACAATTAGGAGTCTCTTATATTATCACATCACCTTAGAAAAATATCAAATAGATGATAGACAAGTATTTATGGCTTTGTTTGAGATAAAGAGATGAATGCGATGTTTGACCAAAAATACTATAAATTCTATCAACTATATGATAACACTTCTAGGTGATATTACTAGTTCATACTTATTTCAAAATTCACATAAAACTACTTGCAATGCTAAAATTTAAATACTAAACCTAAATAAATAACTAAATCGAACCACCTTATTATAACTCCTAAAAATAAAATACTTTTGCTTGCTTGCTTCTATTCTTTTGGAAAAAATACCTTCCTCCAAGCTAAAAAATCCACACATCCGATAATACCCACAAGGGCCTAAAATTGATAGTTGTATGGCCATATATTAATTTTTTTGAAAGTGTAATGTCAATTTTTTTTAATCAATAAATGCTTTTAACTAGAGCTATGAACTAGGGAGGCCACATTTTTTAGGTACCTCATCCTTAGACATGTTCAACATTACCACCCTTATTTCTCCTCTATCATCCCAATGCTTACTCTATCTCCTAATTTATTTTATCTCTTCTTTCCCCTTATCTCTCTGTGTTGGCCTCTCTATAATTATCTAACCCTACCTCTCCATTCTCAAGCTCCTCTTTATCACTAATTGTGATCTCCTCATCACTCCATATCTCCTTATATCTCAGTCGCGTAGAGATCCTTATTACTCCTTTCGATCTCCTTATCACTCCACATCTACGCTGCCACCTCTTATCACTCCTGTCTACACCTATTGGTCACCTTTTCATGCCCTTCCTTCGTCACGTGTGTGGTACCATTCTCCTTTACATGTTCATGTCCTTGTTGCTAGCACTAAACTCCCACCACTGTTGACACACCACCATTCTCTTTCTACCATTGATTCACCATCTATGTGCTTTGTCAATCATCTCTGAATTGGCCTGTGTGGGAGTCGAACTAAGGACCCAATATCAACACTGGGCGTGCAACAACCATTGCATTGGTGGTCAACCCTCGTGTAATGAAAAATAAATTATACGTTGTAATTAGGCTCACTTTAGCATTGACCTTAATCTTTTATTCAATCATTTTAACCCATCCTTGGCCTTTTACCCACTTCCAATTTCGTGTTGTGTTGTATTTTTGTATGTTCAACCTTGTTTCATATGTATGTGTTCCCCTATATTTATTTTATGTTTTGTACCCATCTTGTGAAGTTTTTGAGTGCGTTGTGCTTGGACACCCATAAGACGTGCTTTTGTCCTTTAACTATACAATCATACAGTATCTAATTTTTTGACTTACCAAAGACCCTTCAACTTCCATAAGTTTCTTTTTAACTGTTGTATGCCTAATGTTTGAAAGTCCAATAATCACATCTATATTTTGAATGTCTATTAGAGCTTCCCTCTTATTATTTTAGGATGGATATTTAATCCTCACATGCATGCTTGTTCTCTTTAATGCAATCTATAACATTTTACAACACTCTAGACATCACGTTACAATATTCTAGAACTTTTTTGTACCTCCTTGGTCTCATGAGCATCCTCTATTGTCATTGTGAAGATCAATTTGCTATTCTTTGTTCTTCTCTATTTGTTTTCTCTTTAGCAATTCCTTGTCTCCTTTAACTTGTACAACTATCACCTCCTTTATCCTAATATATACACCGTAGTCACAAAATTGCATCCTTATGCAAATTCATGCTTATCTAGGCCCCATTTTAGCGAACCTGGACTTTAGTGCCCAATCTGCTTGACCCAACTCAATTTTGTATATGTTTTTAGCTTCCTTGCCCCATTTAGGACCTCAGGTCCCAATTTGGGCTTGCTTTGGAGGGAGCATGGTGCCTAGGATGCCCCACTCCCCTTAGTTTGGCCCCAAATTGAAATCAGACAACGGGCAACTTGATTTAGTGGGAAATATTTTCTCGTGTCTACTTGCTTCGTGTTTTGCACCCCAAAATGCTTAAGAGATATATATAAGCAAGCTATCCTTCCTCATTTTGGGATCTAATCTAATATATCTATCATCTATCAACTATAAGGATGATGACATTATACTAAATTCTCAAGAGCAAGTGATCAAGCATCAAGGCATTTATGGCAGATATAGGCATTTTTTATGGCCTCTATGATCTTCTCTTTCTAAGTCAACATCAAGCATCTTCATGATCACTTTGAAACAAATAAATCCTATAAAGGTATAATCATTTAAATTTTAGCTCTAGCCTCTGCTACCTAATAGCATGCTTTCTATTTCAATTCTAATTCAATTAAATTTCAAGGTTAATTCCTAAACTTTTGCAATTTGTCAGAGCCAAAACTGATGGGAGCGGGGTGCCCTGGGCAATTGAGTCTCGGGTGTGGGATAAGCTAGGCGATTGAGTCCCTACACTTTTGCCTCAAATTTGGACTCCAGGTTAGTTACAATATATACTTTCACATACTTTTCCAAAATTGGGTTTTGAGTTTATTGTCTTCTTATACATGCAAAAAACTATTATTTTAGCTTACTTGCTCCTAATTCATTAATTCTTCCTTACAATTTGCATAGTCACTTTCAACTCAACAACGAAAGACCATTGCATCCACTTTGTGCTTGAGCCATCTTGAGTCTAGTGGTTCATTCTCCTTCCAAATATAATCAAAGCGGAAATAGGCCTAATTTCCTAGTTTGTGTGCATTAAGTTAGTGACCCTGTTCCCTCCCACATTACATACACTAAAGTGTTTCTCTTGATAGACCAATGATTAACACTTAAATATCTATCTATTTTACTATTGTTGTTTTCAAAAAATTTAAATATGCTTAGTGTTTAAGAGCACACATTCTCTCATCTTTCCTCGTTTCTTTATTTGTCTATGGAGGTTGAAAGCCCAAATCAAGGGCTTGACTTAAAGGCATGCTCCTTATTAGTCACCGCCTTTCCCCCCTTCTTAGCTTGAAAGTGTTTGAACACTTCCAAATGCATAGAGGAATGTGTGTGTGTGTGTGTATACCCACACATATACACATATGTATATGTGTGTGTGTGTGTGTATACCCACACATATACACATATGTATATGTGTGTGTGTGTGTGTGTGTGGAGTTAGCGATTTCTTAATTTTTATACATTTTTGGTAAACCTAGTAGTTTGATATTATTATCTTGTATACTTGCATCTAGTGTTGGATAGATTTTGGGAACATTCCCGAGTTTTGTATTTGTCATGGACAATAATGCAAAAGTAGGACTACAACACATCTTGAATGATAATATAAAATTAAGACAATATTGTGATGTGCCACTATCCAAACCAATGAACTTCTCGAGTTGGTTTCTAGATTCTTTATCATTTCAACATTTCTACTCTATAATAATTTTTTTTTTTTTTTCTTTTCCCTTCTATTATTTGTAGTTTCCTCATAACCCTAACCCAACTCACATGATATGATGTAAAGTTTAACATAACTTATGTTTTACACAAAGACTATATTAAATGAAAGAAGACACTATTTAAAATTATATAAGATCATAGTGAAATATACATCTAATTTTGCCGAAGGCATTCCCTATATGAAATGTGCAATCTACTTTTTGAAATCAATGATTCACAATTGATTAGAAGGATGCAAGATGATTGAATTGATCTCAATTGTATGTTTATATTTATATTAATTTTTTTTTTTAATTATGATAAAAAAATTTAAAATATATTTTACTATTATTAATTAGAAAAAGAATGTGCATAAAAAGAAAAATCTATCTTTTACTATTTTCTTCTTTTGATAAGAATATCTTTTAATATTATATTCTTTTATTAAAATGTTCTCTTTTTTTAAAATTTTAAAAATGAAAAAGAAAAAAAATTCAAAAAAGAATTAGCTACTTTCTTCTTCTTTTTTAAGGATTAATTTTTCATGAAGTTTGAAATTTATTTTAATTGTTTATATCTTTTTATGAAATTACTAATTGTAGACACCTAAAATTGTCATACCCTAATTAAATTAATATTTTATTTATTTAATTGGTCTCACTTCTTCTATTAATTAAATGGATTTTTATTTATTTAATTAATTCATTAGCTTTTCCCCCCCATGACATTTGTCATTCATCTCTTAATTTGTCTTTAACCACCTCCTTCATATTTTGGCATTTTCTATACCCACCCTTTAATCTTAGCCGACCATTTATCCTTCCACTTCTTAATCCTATCCCTCCATTTTCTAGGGTACTCTTTATATAAGAGGATCCTTTCATCCTTATCAATCCTAACTAATGCGTCTAATCAACCTTCATGCGATCAACCAATCAAGTGTCTACACAACCACAATCCATTCTTTATTGAGCTCTCGTGTACAATACAAAATCTGAGAGCAACCATATCAAAGCAAGATCGATGGAGAAAGGAAACAATGGAGATCAAACCCTACTAAGCATGTGAACGACATACTCTTTTATGTTTTGTTGTTTTGCATGTTTTAGGTTCTTCATTGGTGTATGGTGGATTTTAGTTATAGAACTAGGGTTTTATGTGTTTGAATCTTATTTGGTTTTACGATAATTTATCATTCCATTTTCACCGTATACACTAATAGTAATTAAGATTTAATAGAATTAGTTTAGTTTATAATTATTTATCTTACTCAAATATTAATTATTGTAGAATAATTATATTTTGAATTGATAAGAATATATTTTAATTTTATTTTCTTCTATTAGGATATTCTATCTTGTTTTTTATTAGTTTATTCTAATCATCATCATATTCTTCTTCTTCTTCTTCTTTTAAAGTTTAATTTCCATTAATAAAAAAATTAATTTTAATTATTTTTGTCTTCTTATGAAATTACATAATAATTAAAAGAAGATAGAATTAATTTAAATTGTAATTTTTATCTTATTAAATTTCAATTTATTATAGAATAATATCTTTAATTTATTAATCATATTTATATAATAAAATAAGTTTCAACTGAGCCTAAATTAAAAGTTTAGAGTGAGAGATCAAGAGAGAGAAACTAACCTTTGATTACTTGTTTCAACCAATAATTTAAGGATATCATGTGTCCTTGGGGAGTTGCTTAGGGTAGCATGTCATTTGAATATTATCTCGATCTTTATCTCTATCCCCTATTTATATTTCCTTACCCTTGTTTGTATATCTCTCTTCCCCCTCTATCCTTCCCACTGTATCCATCTATATATCTCCCTCTTTGTATCCCTCTCTTTCTGTGCCCGTCTTTCTTACGTCTCCCTCATTTTACATCTCTCTACTTCTCCTCTAGCCTCTCTTTATTTCTCTACCTCTCTCCCCTTCTCTATCTATTTATATATATCTTTCTCCCTCTCTATATCTATCTCCATATCTCTCTCACCCACACACACATTCCTTGTTTCTCCCTCCCTATCTCTATATCTCTCTCACTCACATTGGCACAAGCTCTCTAATTCTTTATCTCTATCTCCATCTCTATCTCCGTCTCTCTCTAATACACTCCTCTCCCTTCATCTCTCCTACTCTCTCTCTATACACCATTTCCTATACCTTCATCTTCATCTTTATCTTTATCTTTATCTTTATCTTTATCTTTATCTTTATCTCTCTATCTCCCTCTTTCGATCTCTATTTCTCCCTCTCCCTCTTTCTCTCACTCTCTCTCACCATGTCTCTATTTAACAAGTTATATCTACTTTGTCTCTCCTTTCTATTCCTATTTCCACCTCCCTCCCCCCCCCCTCTCTCTCTCTCTCCCTCTAACTCATACACACACAACTTATTTTTCCCTCCCTATCTCTATCTCTATCTCTCTATCTTTCACGCTCTCTATCTCTCTCCCTCTCTCCAAACCTTTCTCTATTACTTGTCCCTATCACCTTCTTTCTCTCACTCTTTCCTCCTCCATCTCTATTTCCATATATCTCTATCCCTCTTGCTATCAATATATCATTATCTCCACCTCTCTCTATTATTCACTCCATCTCTCTTGTACTATATCTTTTTCTCTGTATTTCTCTCCATCTCCCTCTTGCTACTCTCTCTATCTCTCTCCCTATCCCTCTTTGTCAATCTATATTGTCCTTTATCTATATCACTCACTCTTCCTCTCTCTCTCCTCTCTCTATCTCTTTCTATCCATATCTTTCTCTATCTCCATCTCCTTACTTTCAGTATTTTCCAAATTGAAAAATCCCCCAAAAACATTATTTTCAAAGCTAAATCATTCATATCAAATCCTTGAACTTGCACAAATTTGTTATTATCTTCAAGTGAATGTGTAAGGCCCCTTGGGTTATTAGTAAACTCATTAACTGATTGAGTCACATCTAGGCTTAAAGGAACCTTGAAGTTAGTCATTTGAACTTTTTCGCAATCTTAGCACATGGTATAACTTTGATCAAGAGAGAATAGAGTGACCATTGGTAAACTTTATTCGGTGTTAGACGTAGTCCTAAAAAACAAGTCAACAGGTAGTATCTATTGGTTTCTTTATTTTTGTAGTTTTTTCATAGTTTGCTTTTCTTTGTTGTTGTTGATGAAAGTTGGCCTATTGGTTGTTAGTAATAGATATAATCAGTTTTTGCAATGGTTTAAAGATATCTAATGGGAGGTCTTTTTTTTTTGTTCTAGAGACATTTTGGGTAGTGTTGGTTTCTGTTAGGATTGTTGTACTAGTTTGGGGTAGTTGTAATGACCAGACAAATGATATTTCTCAGACTGATGTAATATTTTTAATACTTTTATATAATTGGGTGCAACTCCTTAGTCGCTTTTGAATGATAAAGTGATAATAATTGAAACCACAAATTTGATTGGTATCTGAATGTGATTACACAAAAGTGATTTATTGATTCATAAATATCAATGACAAAATGACCTTCTATGAGCATGCAACATGTTGGGCCTCAACCATTTGAATACAATTTAGATCAAGATCCTTTATAATTTAAAAGCTCAAGTCTATGGTTGATGTTCTACGCTTTTTCTAGCCTTCACTAGCTATTTTTGCCTCTTTCTATCTATGCTCTTCTTTCCTCAAATGATATTGTACTTCCTTTCTATAGGTGGTTGTAGAATGGTATGTGCCTTATGAAAACATAGTACATTTACCTAAGCAAATGCAATAAAGATCAATGCTCCTAATATTCAAATGATTTGATTTGCAGCTGGCCTTAGTTTTAGGATACGATGCTTCACCTTTGGCTTTTTGTAGCATGTTGGTTCAATAGTATCATTTTGTACATGAACCCTCTCAGGACTTAGAAATTGGTGTGAGATTCAAAAGTTTGTTGCAAGTCCAAAACAAGGTTCTAATATATATTGTATGATTTGGTATCGGTCCTCAAGATGAGAAACATAGATGTGGTGAACGTAAATGCTTTATAAGGCTTGTATTCTTGACCACGCCTTAAAATATGCAAGTGAAAAGAACTTTTCCATGAAATACAAATGATTGTGCTTATGACAGATATGGAAGTTGAACAAACAAATAAAAATTCTATGAGATGTGTCATGAATTTGCCACACTTCATTAGAAAACAACTAGGAAAATTTGAAAATATCTACACAATAAACAAATGGTAAAAGAAAATATTTTTGATCGATACATGATTGCTTGTAGACTTGAGATGTCATTGCATATATATTTTAGGTAATTTAAAAGTGATTCCCTAACTTGGGGTTAATTAGAGGGAAACCAAAATGGTTCATCTTAGTTGAAGATATCCACATGGACTATTGAATAGGCCTTTCTATCTAGTTTATTATATATTCTTCATGTTTTATATTTATAGTGATTCTTCTAATTCTATTGTCTAGTATTACTTCATTTTATCTATTTACATTGTTAGTGTTGACTTTCTTCACTTTGTCTCCACTGCATGTTTTCTATTTATTGCCCTTCATAATACTCATATATCTGCAATTTTAAATACTAGTGATCAAGTCTTTCAATAACTCCACTTTATATGTATTTGTTGGATTGAACATTTTAATGATTTAATAAGGTCCAAATTTCTTCTTTTTCAATTTATTATATGTTCTAGCAGCAAATCTCCCTTTTCTTAAATATAAGACAACACTACTTCATCTTGTACCTCATATTTCTTATGTCTCCTCTTTATATATGTATTCTTCTTATACTTCATATTCATTTTTTTCAATTGAACTCTTTCCTCTTTATGTAGGTTCTTCATATGCTGTATATAATCTTTTGCAATAACCCTCTAAATATGACTTGTGGTGAAATCTCTTAACTATATACATTTTTCACATTATATTAATACTTCAATTGATGTTTTTCTTGTACTCTTGTTTATCAAATTACTGCATGAAAAATTAAGCTTGTGGTAATGCCTGTTGGTATTATGGATGCGTTGCATTGGTTTTGTCATTGATGTCAACACTTGTCAAACACTTGAGAACACTTGGAGATCTTTGGTTATTTTCACCGACATGTTCAATGACTTGTGCACAGTCACCGGTATCTAGTTCACCGACAGGTTATATTGTTCACCGACACTGAGGATGATTTGTTATCATCTCGAGATTACTTGGTTATGTCGAAGACATCGTTTGGACACTTGGTTTTGGTGATTTGGTCATTGATCTAATCAGGTTTGCATATTTGTTGTTACCAACAAATAGGTCTAGGTTATGGACCGACAAGCATTATCTATTCCGGATCAACACGACACATTATGGAGATGATTTGTTATTATTGTAAATGCATTGAGCCGACATCATGCATTGCATATTGATTCATTTGTAATTGATTTTATTGTAATATCTTAGTGAGCCGACCTACACATTTGGTCTTAGGTTTTGGTATATATGTAAAATCTCATTTATGAGATTAAGTAGTAGAGGAGTGTGAAAAAGGATTGTAATAAGGTATATGCGAATATAAGCAGAGCTATACACACAGACATCATTTAAGATTCAAGGAGGATTTTGAAGAAGACAATCAAAGCTTAACCGGTACTGAATCCAACATATGAAGATGCTATTTTGAGCAGTACATTATCACTGGATTTAACCATCCAATTGTAGTCAGTGTGACTCCCATTTTGTGATTGAGCAGTGAGCTCTAGGTAGTTGGCCTTTTTGCACATGCAGACCCCATTTGTACACACATACTATCTGCAGTAGTATCATCTAATTGTGGGTAAGGTTTCCCACCGTGGTTTTTCCCCTTACAGGGTTTCCATGTACAAATAACTGTGTTAAGTGTTATTTGTCTTTATGTTTCATGCATTAAACTTTACCGGTACTGTTATTAACTGCTAAACTGTCTACCGACATTAAAGTTTGGTTGACCGGTATTATGCACTAAGTTTGGTTAAGTTAGTTTTGGTTTAAAATTAATAGACAACCGATTTGTGCCCCCCCGCCCCCCCATCTCAGTTGCCTCCGGGACCTAATAATTGGTATCAAAGGTTAGTCCTCTTTTTGCAGAAGTTTAACAACTTGAGGAGGTCCTATGTCTACTAACTATTTCAGGAAGGACAGTCCAAAGCTTGATGGAACCAACTATGGTATATGGAAGATCATAATAGAGACACATTTGAATTGCATTGGAAATGACATATGGGATGTTACAAAGAATGGCTATATTGCTCCTACTCAAGGTCAACCTACTCCACCAACCTTGGCTAAAGATGAGGAAAATGATTGCAAAGAAAGAGAAACACTTTTGAGCGCATTGTCAGATTAACAAATCATGGGATTATCAGATTGATCTATTGCTAAAGCTATTTGGGATAAATTGGAGACATTGAATGAAGGTGATACCACTGTCAAAATTGCAAAAGTGGAATGCTTCCGGGTTAGGTATGAAAATCTGAAAAATGGAAGAAGATGAAAGGATTTATGCTTTTATGGAAAGAGTTAATGAAATTGTTTTGGGTATACAATGTTGTGGAGGATCCTTAAGTGAAGATGAAATTGTTTCTAAAGTTTTAGGAGCTTTGCCACCGACATACAAAATGAAAGTAACTGTTATTAATGAATTGAAAACAATGCCTAATGCATCAGTATCTAGAGATACTTTGGTTGGAAAACTTTCAACTTTTGAACTTGAGGAATTTGGTCCCATTGCTACAATTAAGACAGATTTGGTTTTCAAAGCGAGATCATCTGCATCATCATCATCATCATCATCTAAAAAATCTGATTGGAAAGCACTCTATGCTAGAGAACTTGAAGAAATCAGAAGAGAGAATGAAGAACTTGAAGAGCTTGAAGCACTATTTGCAAGGAAAATGCCTAAAGGTCTAGTTGGAAGTAAGTATGAAGGTAAGACACCATTTAAATGTTTTAACTACAATAAAATTGGTCATATGGCATCTAGGTGTCCTGATAGACATACAAGATTGAAAGAAGAAGTTAAAAGAACATACAAGCCTAACCCTGAATATCAAAGGTACATATTTAAGAAGAATAGAGACAAATCATGTTACTATGCTGATGAAGGAGTTACTGATGATTCTGATGAGGAACCGATGAACAATGGATGAGCTTTTGTTGCTATAACAGAAGATCAACCGACACCTACTGTTCAATCGGTAGAGCAGGCCCTGACAGCTAAGATTGAAGAAAAGGATGAATGGATCATTGATTCCAAATGTTCACATCATTTGACTGGTGATAAGAGTAAATTCTTAACATTTCAAAAATACAATGGAGGTCTAGTAAGATTTGGAGATGACGACTTGTTTGATCAGAGGAAAAGACACTATATCTTTTGATGGTAAGCACAATACTGATAATGTTTACTATGTTGAAGGTTTGAAGCATAAACTTTTGACTGTTGGTCAATTAGTTGAAAAGAGATTTCAATTACAATTCAAAAATGGTAAATGCAAAATCATGAATAAAACTGGTTTGGAAATTACAACCGGTAATCAGACTAGAGGTAATATCTTTCATTTGAATAATAATGAGAAGACATGCTTGATTGCACATATTGATGAAAGTTGGTTATGGCATAAGAGACTGTGTCATGTAAATTTTGATTGAATTGTGAAAATCAGTACAACTAAGGCAGTAAGAGATTTACCTAAGATTGTTAAACCTCACAATCCGGTATGTAAGGAATGTCAATTTGGAAAGCAAGTTAGAACAACTTTTAAGAGTATTCCAGAAAAATCCAATAATGTTGTTGAATTAATTCATACTGATTTATGTGGTCCAACAAGAACTAGAAGTTTACAAGGAGATAGATATTTTATGCTAATCATTGATGACTATTCTGGAATGTGTTGGGTTACTTTTCTCAGGGAGAAATCAGAAGCCTTTGGGAAATTCAAACTATTCAAGGTAATGGTAGAGAATGAAACTGGTAAGAAAATCAAATGCTTGAGATCAGATCAAGGAGGTGAATTCACATCTAAGGAATTTAATACATTCTGTGAAGTGAATGGAATCAAAAGACAATTATCAACACCTCGGACACCCCAACAAAATGGAGTTATGGAAAGAAATAACATAACTATTTTGGATGCAGCTAGAAGCATGATATCAGAAGCAAACCTACCTCATGTGTATTGGAGAGAAGCAGTCAATACAACTGTTTATACATTCAACAGAGTTCACATCAAAGGTGAAACCGGTAAGACCCCTCATGAACTATGGTTTGGTAATACTCCTACTCTTAAATATTTTAGAATATTTGGAAGCAAATGTTATATTAGGAGAGATGATTATATTGGCAAATTTGATCCTAGAAGTGATGAAGGAATATTTCTTAGTTATTCATCTAAGAGCAAGACATATAGATGTTCTAATAAGAGATTGCAGAAAATCATTGAAAGTGCAAATGTGAAGATTGATGAATAGTTTAGAAAGTCTATAGACTCTGAACCGACAGTTGAGATAATCACAAATGAATCTACTATGAGTACACCCGTACAGAATGTTGATTCAGTCACACCGACATCATCTGAGAATTCTACAGTGACTAAAGAACAACAACAAGTGAACACACCCATGTATGTAAGATTGAATCACTCTGAAAGTCAGATAATTGGGAATAAGTATCAAGGAGTTATGACTAGAGGAAGACTGACAAATGAAGAGGTATGTCTAATTTCTCAAATTGAACCAACTACTATTAATGAGGCATGTGAATATAAAAATTGGATTAAGACTATGGAAGATGAATTGGAACAAATTGAAAAGAATAACACATGGACATTGGTTCCCCCGCCTAAAAATAAAAATGTAATTGGAACTAAATGGGTATTCAGAAATAAACTTAATGAAGATGTTAAGGTAATTAGAAACAAAGCAAGATTAGTGTGTAAAAGATATTCACATAAAGAAGGAATTGATTATAATGAAACCTTTGCACTGGTAGCTAGAATTGAGACAGTCAGATTATTCTTGGCTTTTGTAGCACACAAGAACTATAAAGTATATCAAATGGATGTTAAATGTGCATTTATGAATGGTGATCTTGAAGAGGAAGTTTACATTGAACAACTTGATGGATTTTCTTTGACAGATGACAAAGATATGGTTTGCAGGTTAAGGAAAGCTTTATATGGATTGAAGCAAACTCCTAGAGCTTAGTATGCTAGATTGGACAAATATCTTTTGAAGCTTGGTTACACTAAAGGTAATGCTGACAACAACTTATATTACAAAGTGACTAATGATGACATCTTGGTTATTAAAGTTTTTGTTGATGATATAATTTTTGGAGGAGAAGATGGATTGTGTAAAGACTTTTCTAATAAGATGAAGGAAAAATTCGAAATGTCTATGATTGGGGAGATAAAATTCTTTTTAGGATTGTAGATTTCACACACTGATAAAATTATATTCATAAATCAATCAAAGTACTTGAAGGAATTACTAAAGAAATTTGGCATGAAAAACTTTAAACTGGTAAGTACACCTATGACTACAACTGATAAACTATCATTGAAGAATGAATCAACACCTGTTAATTCAACAAGATGCAAGTCTATGATAGGAGGTTTACTGTATTTGACACAAACAAGACCTGATATTATGAATGCAATATGTATTGTTTCAAGATTTCAGAGTAATCCTAATGAAAATCATGAATCAACAGTAAAAAGGATTTTCCGGTATCTACAAGGCACAACAAATCTTGGTTTATGGTATCCTAAAGATGAATTTTTTTGATTTATGTGCATACACAGATGCAAATTGGGCAGGAGATGTAGATGACAGAAAAAGCACCACCGATAGAGCATTTTTTCTTGGCAGCAGACTAATTTCATGGTTGAGCAAGAAACAAAGTTGTACATCATTATCAATAGCAGAATCAAAATATGTTGCAGCAACAACTAATTGTACATAGGTACTATGGATTAAGCAAATGTTGAAGGACATAAAGGTAAAATGCACAGAACCTATAATCATTTATTGTGATAATATGACAGCAATTGATATATCAAAGAATCCAGTATTTCACTCAAAAAATAAACATGTTTCTATCAAATTCAATTTTCTGAAAGAGAATGTTGAAGCAAAAGAAGTGAAATTGGTTAATGTGAATACTAAAGAGCATATTGCAAATATCTTTATTGAGCCTTTGCCTAAAGAAACTTTTGAATATCTAAGAGATCAACTTGGAGTTATACCCTCACCGGTAGAAACTTAGATAGTTGGAGCATGGCATCAGACCGACATAATTAATAGAGAAAACTTTTTTCTGGCTTTGATGAAGGAGAGCTACTTCTCAGGGGGAGTAGATTGAATAAATGTGGTTATAACAATTGGTATTTGTAACAAGTTCTATGAATTGATTGTATTTGGTTTTGTATTGCTTTGACATTTGATGTCAAAGGGGGAGAGATATCTATGGAAAACACATTATCTTTTGGGGGGAGAGATTGTTACTCTCTGTATCTCTATTTTAATGATCTCTTTGGGAGATTGTTGGTTTTTGGTTTTTGGCATTTCTGCTTTGGCACTTAGATGGTTTTTCCATCTTGTGTGTCCATCAATGCCAAAGGGGGAGATTGTTGGTATTATGGATGTGTTGCATTGGTTTTGTCATTGATGTCAACACTTGTCAAACACTTGAGAATACTTGGAGATCTTTGGTTATGTTCACCGACATGTTCAGTGACTTATGCACAGTCACCGATATCTGGTTCACCAACAGCTTATATTATTCATCGACACTGAGGATGATCTGTTATCATCTCGAGATTACTTGGTTATGTTGAAGACATTGATTAGACACTTGGTTTTGGTGATTTGGTCATTGATCTAATCGGGTTTGCATATTTGCTGTTACTGGCAAATAGGTCTAGGTTATGGACCGACAAGCATTATCTATTCCAGATCAGCACGACATGTTATGGAGATGATTTGTTATTATTGTAAATGCATTGAGCCGACATCATGCATCGCATATTGATTCATTTGTAATTGATTTTATTGTAATATCTTAATGAGCCGACCTACACATTTGGTCTTAGGTTTTGGTATATATGTAAAATCTCATTTATGAGATTAAGTAGTAGAGGAGTGTGAAAAATTATTGTAATAAGGTATATGCGAATATAAGCAGAGCTATACACATAGACATCATTTAAGATTCAAGGAGGATTTTGAAGAAGACAATCAAAGCTTAACCGGTACTGAATCCAACATATGAAGATGCTATTTTGAGCAGTACATTATCATTGGATTTAACCATCCAATTGTAGTCAGTGTGACTCCCATTTTGTGATTGAGCAGTGAGCTCTAGGCAGTTGGCCTTTCTCTGCATGTGCAGACCCCATTTGTACACACATACTATCTGTAGTAGTATCATCTGATTGTGGGTAAGGTTTCCCACCGTGGTTTTTCCCCTTACAGGGTATCCACGTACAAATAACTATGTTATGTGTTATTTGTTTTTCTATTTCATGCATTAAACTTTACCGGTACTGTTATTAACTGCTAAATTGTCTACTGACATTAAAGTTTGGTTTACCGGTATTATGCACTAAGTTTGGTTAAGTTAGTTTTGGTTTACCAATATTTATGCACTTATGCACTAAATTAGTAGATGCAAAGTGGATTTGAAGCTATCACTTTTCCATTGAGATTCTTTGTTGCACAAACAACATTTTCTAGATGACCTACCAATTGATCTCATGTACTACAAAAATTTATTCAAAAAAATTGACCTAATTTACACACCTCTATGACATGCCCATTGCACACCCAAAACTATTTTTGCATTTAGAAGGAAACTCTAAATAGATAACCCTCTAGCTTACTAAAATCTATTTTTCTAAATAGATAACCCTCCCCCCAAAAATAGCTTTATAGGAGGGTCAAATGTCAAATTTGAGGCCCCCATAGTTTTTTAATTCAAAGATGATTAGTAGGTCAATGCAACACTTGTGGAGGAGGAGGCGACGTGGCACAATCTGATTGTCAACACGATAACATTCCCGGGAGAGTTATGTGGGATCCACCGTAGGTGCGTATTTTCATGGAGTACGGTCTTGATGACGTCAGCATTGGGGATAGACATTCCGTGCGAGCAACAAATAAAACGCAAGGCAAACCCCTGAGATCGGGTCGTCCGACGTGGCATGCACGAATGGTGTATTGACACTCTCTCCAAATACTAAAACAAGCATGTAGCCGCTCCCGAGCCGCCACGTGTCAAATAGACTGTCCGGATCATTAGGGCGTGGACTTTTACGGGCACGCATGGCAGTTGGTGAATGTAATTTCTATTTTTAATTTGATTTTACCATAAGCTGGCGGTAAATTTGGAGGTCGGAGGATGATGACACATTTGCACAGAACGCTTGGTTGGTTTAGAAACAAAAACGAGAAATTGGTGTGGAGATTTTGAGAAGTGCAGATGACGAAGAGGGAAGTGTTGTGCGTGGCTGATCAGACCAGTCGGCTACACGTTAAGATTATCAGGCATCGGGCGGTGAATTTTTTACCCAGGGCTCAGATTTTTTTGGGCTGAAAATGGTTTTATAGGGTCTAAAGAGTGTTTTTTTTTTTTTTTGGGGTGGTTTTTAAGGGTTTTGAGAGTTTAAGATGGTTATGTGAGGAATTGAGCGTGGTTTTGTGAGATGGAAACCAGCCGATCGGACGGCGGGGCGTCTCTGCCTCCTCGCAAGAGGTTGCTGGCAGGGTTGAAACAGAATGGGTGGTTTTGCTCTGCGGAAGAGAAGGCGGTTTCCAAGAAAGATGAAGGCCGGGACTGTAAGGGTTACGATTGCTGTGCGACCTGCGGCATCAAAGACGAGGATAATGTCAAAGTGAAGAGTGGCACAAGGTTTGTTTCATTTTGCAGTTCTTGTAATGCCCTGCTGAATTCTGGTGCGATTTGTTGTTATTGTTACGGGAGGATTGCGAATGATAAGGAATTATCCGTTACACTTTGTTGCTGCAAGTGCCAGCATCGCGTGCACTGCGACTGCATTACTAAACATGATTCCTCTGGCAGCGTTTGCCATGATCCGAAGTACTTTGTATGCGGGGATTGTACACAATTTAAGGTGCCTTTGAACGTGGTTGGTAATGGTTGCAGAGTTGATGTGCCTGGGCTAGGGTTAGGGTTAGAGTCTGACGGCCAGGACAAGAAAGGGTTAGGATTTGAGGGACAGGAAAATGGAGAATTAGGGTTAGGGTTTGATGTCCGGGACAGGGGAGAATTAGGGTTAGGGTTTGATGTTCATGGTAAGGGAGAATTAGGGTTAGGTTCAGGGTTAGCTGTTTCCTGCAATTCGAATGCTGGAGGCTGTGCCTCTGGTGGAGAAAGCGTTGTATTTTCTGTAGATAAAAATCCAGTGTCGTCTGTACATAAATCTTTAGGTTTGAAAACATTGATGGAAAATTGCAAGCCTGCCGAGGCTTGTAGCACTACTGAGTCGAAAATTGTAGATGCTGAAGATGAATTGAGGGAGGGAATTGCTAAATATAAATTGAGAAAGAGTGATTTGTTGTTAAAATCGCCTCTTGAGCTTGAGGAGCTTGTGGCAGAGGCCAAGGCTGCTGTGTCGAGGACAGCAGAGGTTGTGGCTGTGGCCAAGGATACAGCATTTAGAAAAGCGGAAGAGGCTGTGAAGGCGGCTGCTGTGGCAAAGGAGGCTTTGAATATAGCTGCTCTTGTTGCTCGGGAGGAGAGGGAGATCAAAGCAGCTGTTAGAAGTAAACATTCTTCAAAGCAGGGTACAAATAGAGTTTTAAACAGACATAGCAAAATTGAGGAAAATGAAGTGAAGGAAGATGTAGGAACATTTTCGAGGAAAATGTCTGTTGTTGACGATGAGGAGCTGGCACGCCGACTTCATCGTGCAATCAATAGTTCTCCCAGAATTTCTCGAAATACAGTCTCATTGGGTGAGAGAGGCATGGGAAGGCTCAGAGTATCTGATTCTTCTATGGCACATTCACATCGATCAGTGGTGCCAAAGCAGCAAACTCGGCTGAGAATTCCATCCTTAAAGAAGCAGGAACAGAAGCTACAGAGTAAGTCAGAGAGTGTCAACTGGGGGAAGCTTGCTCACAAAAGAGAGCCTGGTAGTCAAAGTGCATGTGGTAAGTTTGTAGGCAGTCCTATCAATAAACTTTTACAAACCTTAGATCACTCAGAGACAGAATCATCAGTGGGTCTTCTCGCTCTGAATCAGGATCCTTCAGTTCATAAGCCAATTGAAGCTGATATGAGGCATTTAAGTAATTGTGCAGTGACAGAAGTACCTTTTTCTGACTATGACGAAAAGGCTTCAGATGCAGGTAGGGTTTTGAAAGAACTTGCTATCTGTAATTATAGTAGCACTTTCGTGAAAGATGAGAATGGTCAGCCTCTGCAGCCAGAAGTTGGTAATTTGGAGAAACTGGCAGAAACAGTTGCTGTGGTCATTGAAGAAGAAAATTATCGATGTGAAGAGGATAGGGTGGACAAGTGTATAAAGGAAGAAGCAGCGAGCTGCTCCAATAAACCAATTGAGCCTGTTGGTGGACAACAGAGTCCAGAACCTGGAGAGGCAAGTAGTCAGACGCATGCAGGAGTCAAAAGGAAACGACCATCCCTAGATCTTCTTAAAACTAATGAATGTAGAATAAGATCTTCTAAGAGTAGCAGAACATCTGTCCAAGTTGGAAACTGCCATGGTGGAGTTGCGGTGGATAACAAAGGTTCTCCTATTTCCGATGACAACACAATAAGATCGCATGGAAGACGATCACATTCAAGAAGCAAGTCAGAGAGGAGAACAAAGTCCATATCAGGTGATTTTCCTCAAGAAAGTCAGGGCTCTGCACGTGGAGTAGTAGCTTGGCCTCAGGATAAATTGAAACCATCCCAAAGCTATGCAGGAAGTGTGAATTTAACTCCTCTCCGGGCTGCTCCTCAAATGCATCTGCAATCCTCTGCCTTTGCAAGTGGACTGTCACGGAAACACTCTTAGCCAATGCAGGTAATTAATTAAATTAAAACTACTAATTTTTCTGATTCAAAATATGCACAACATTTATTTGAGATTGATTGCACTTGATCACGGCCATTCCAGTTTCCTTTAGAAGTGTAGTTTAAGCTGATAAAGATTGTATCCTTTTGTTCTCTGTAATTTTTTGCCTGTTCTGCAAATACTTATTTTGTAGATTGAGTTGGCAAATACATATTTTTACTGCCTATGTAGAACTGAGGACGTTGATGTGATTGTATACCTTTTAGGACATTGTGTTTACTCTGGAACCTATTCACTGTATAGAATGCCAGGTTCTTGATGTGTTTGTATAGATAATAGAACATTGATTTTGCTTTGGAACCCCTACTGCTGGCTTAGAACATTAAATTGTTCATGTGTTTATATAAATATTAGATATAGTGATATTGCATTTGGCTGTGTACCCTGTACAGAAGCAATCTTCACTTTTGCTTCTCTTACCAAAATGCAAAAAGAAAAGCCAAAATAAAAAGGAAAAAAGCAAAAAGTAAAAAAAGAAAGGAAAATGCCAATTTGAATTTATTTATTGCAAAAAATGAATATTTTGGAGACAGTGATATTATACTATAAACAAAAAAGTTGAGTTTATGCAAAATAAGTTAGGTTGTATAAGAAAGGCTATAGATGGTCAAACAATAAAAGAAAATGATCATATGTTGAATTCACAAGAGAAAACCACAAGGAATATTGTGGGGTACAAGAATCTACTCTTAAGTTTGGTTCTCCCCTGGTGATTAGAAACACAAACTATGGCTTTTATCGTCCATGTAAGACTTCGATCATCAAATATACTAATAATGATTCATTAGGTACGATGCATTTATCCACATCTTTGGTCTGTATTGATTCATTAGGGAAGATACATTGATCATTGTCATTGGTCAAACACTGTAAATTCACTTTAAATCTGAGTTTTCAGAATGTTCTATTCTTGGCCATCCATCTTAATTTAAACTGGATTTTTAAGATAATATTTGTGACCACCTGTTTTTACTTTATTCATTATTTGACAAAAAACCAATTAACATTACACAAACCAACAGGTTCAAAGGTTTAAGTTATGGAGCCTTGATATAAGGTTATTGTATTTGTCTTTTTATGTGAGGATCTTTTAGGCTGGAGTATAAGTGACTAGGTATATTGAGATAAATTAGATTTTACTCTGGCTAGTGGTGCACACTTCCTTGGAATTGTGCAGTTGTGTAGGTTTTTACAGTGGGTTCTACGTGGTTAGGGTTAGGGCAAAGTTACATATTTGTTGGGCAAAATCAAGTTAGCATTTGGGTTGTGAAAATGGCCTCATTTGGGAAGAATCCTTACATCTCTAATTTATCTGGAAGATGAATTGCATTACATAGATAGACAGCCAAACTTCTTCATGCCATCAAGTCTGACTTGCTAAAAGATGCTACTTCCTGCCATCAAGTCTGCTTTGCTAAATACATCTGAGGCTACAAACAAAAAAATCCATACCCAAGCCAAAATGCCTTTGAAACACCACTTTTCAAAACAATGGGAAGATGTTAAGAATTACATTTCTCAAGGCTTCTATCCTGCATTACCACCCACAGATTTTAAAGAGCCAAAGGCTAATTTTGACAATAGAGAGCCAAGTCAGCCTATTTTTTCAACAAAACCTGCAAAATAGATTTCAGACGACTGAAGACTACCCAAATTAGCATGCTTTCTAAGAATGCTATTCTCCAGATTTTACTACAACAAAATAAGGTCTTCATCAGGGAGGGTTATGCAAATATTCCACTCACGAGACATAGAATCTGGCACTCTGACCTCCATCGTGTGAATAAAGTCCTGAGCGATTGAGGCTCTAGCATTTGCAACCTCTGAATTTGCAAGCCCTTCCTTTCCAAGCACCTCCTTAACAAAATACAGAGCTGTAAGATCCTGGATACTAACGTCCTGCAGAAACACTGATCTGACACAACTATCGCATAGGGGAAATCTCTCTGCGAAAACTACATTTCATGATGCCCTTGGGCCTTAACAGATGAACACACCTTCCAAAAACCTGCACAAACAAAACATCCACAGCATAACCACAGAAAATCTAGCTACAGAGAAGAAAGCGCTGCTGCAGAAAATGAACAGGGAAGGCTCTATATGTTATGCGAAGAAACAAACCATGAAGCTGTGGGTTGCAAGGCACACATTGTAGGAGTTAACTAAAAATCATCTCACTTACAATATCATGCCCCTTCAAACCATGAATCTGCAGGCTGCAAGGCACACCTGGTAGGAGTCCAAATCATCTCACTTCCCATTAATTATGCCCCTCCAAACCATGATAAATAATTATTAACAATCATTTTGAAAACTGGAAAAAGAATGGATGCTAGGAGGAATCAAATCCTTCACATGCTTGGTATCTTTCCCCAATTTCTCCTTAATGCTTCACACATATGGATCCAAGCTAACCTTTGACGAGAAAGTAGATTGGTCATCAGCCAACTCTTTAGCAACTCAGTTGCATTCACAGAAACAATAGCTGAAAACAATCAAGTTGAGTTGTTTGCATAAAATCTGTTATTCATCAAAGTACTAACCAAACGCCAGTTATACAAATTTTTTTCACTAATCTGTTGAGCCCAAAAAGAATTCACCGTCTATCTCCAAATTCTTCCACCCTGAAGTAACTGCCAATTTAATCCCATTTAAAACAGTCAGAGCCTTTGCCTCATTATTGATTTTGGCCCCTAAGAAGAAAGAAGCTACTTTGATAAAAGCTCCCGAAGATGACTGAAAGCAATATCTGCTCCCTCCAAACCTGGCTTGCTTCACTGCTCCTTAAAATTTCATTTTCAAAACATCATACGTAGGTGGTATCCAGAAAGAATACAGTATGCAACTGCTTAGTGTTGATTATACATTTAACAGGGTCAACTATTATTAATGTTAAAACATAATGAGTTTTGTTTTTTGATAATTAAAGTGAGGGGTAATGGCCCTCTCCCATTATATTATGACATTGAAAATGGGACCACAAGACAGATACACATTTAATGACAAAATGGATTGCCATTTATTGACAGCATAGATTCAGAACATTGGTATCCTTTGCATGACAAAATAGATTCTGACTGTAACCAGCTACATACATACTGTTAATACATAGTTTGATATTAACCCTATCATACTTGACTTCCCCTTGAAAAAGGGCCTTACTAACTAACTACAAAATGGTAACTATTACTAACTGCAGATTGACATTGCATTAATCTGAAAAAGGAAGCACCAAATCAACAAGAGAGAACACAGATCTAACCAAATTATGTAATTAGAAATTGCTCGACTTTGGGCCGTAGGATCCATTATTTTGCTTGACCAAGGCCATGCGATGAGCCAAAGACTTAATTGTATTTTTGCCTTTGCCACATTGAATCATTCTTGAAGTGGAGAAGATTTCTCTGTTTGATTGAGATTCACCACCTCCAACTGTTGGGTATTATGCACGTGGGCCACAACCAACTGCAAGGAAGCGTTGAATGGCTGCCAACCATTTGATTATGGCTTCCATTTAAGCTTCATCAAACCTCACCATTTGAATAGAGACCAAACTGTGAAAGAAATAACCAATGCAGTGCAAAGAAGAAATCTTGGTGGGGTTGGCCATAACCATAGCTTCTGATAGACCCATTTTGAACTTCTCCCAAAAACAAAAACAATTGAGGGCTTTAGCCAATTCTTCAACTGTGGTGATAGTGAGGATATTGTTTACCGACATGGAGGAGATTCAAGAATTTACTTGATCGTGCCTAGCATCCTCCAAAAAATCTTGCCCTAATATTTGTTGATTTCTTAGCTCAGAGGAAATTCTGCATAGGTTCAGTGTGAATGTGTTGGAAGTGGTTCAAGTTATTATATTTTGCATTTCACTTTAATAAAAAAAGGAATGTCTTTTATTTAGCTAATAATGCCTAATAAAGTGTAGATATACGTTAATGATATAGACTAATCTTCCAACTCATCTCTTGCAAGAGATAAGGAGCTTTTTGAAGATTAGATTTTTGCTAAATAGTATAAAGACAGGTGCAAGATAGAAGAAATATATACAATGATAAATTGTCATGCAGTTGCCTGCTAAACAATTTTGTAGAGGTTTCCTTGTAAGTTATTTGAAGGAATGAAAAGTTGAGTTGAAGGTTTAATTATTTGGGTAATTTTTTCTGCTTTTGTTGTCAAAGTTTCAATTATAGAACATTAGAACTTAAGTTGTCTCGGTTGAAACTCTTCATGGTATCGGAGAAGATTGTAATGATTGTGTGAGAAATTTTTAAGGCTCTTGTGGGATTCTCTCAAGGAAAATTGCAACTGGTTTTTGAAGAATTTGTGGGCTGGTTTGAACTGAAAATCACACCATTTACAAGGCAAAAAAATTGCGACTAGTTTTTTGTAAAATAGCAGAAGTATTTTATTGTTGAAATTTTTGTGTGCCACTTTTATTTGCGAATTGTGACACCAGGGAAGGTGAGAAATTGCAGAGCTTTTTAATAAAAAAATCACAACTAATTCTCTGCAAAATCGTGAGAGTTTTATATCCAAATATTGTCAAACTTTTTTGTTGTAAAACTGTGATTGAATTTTTTCTCAAAAATACACTTTTTTTTTTGCTGATTTTTACAGCCCATGCAGCTAGGGCACATAAGACCAATAAATCAAGGTTTTCAGGATCCATAGCTAGGGCAAATTTTTAAGGTATTTTTCACTTTTTTTGAGCGTTTATTTTTCTAGATTTGGGATTTTCATGAAAGAAGAAAAATAATGGCATTAGATAGCCTTAGATTTGAGGATAGATTGGAAGGTGCAGAAAATTTGTTTTGCTTTGGAAAATCAGAATATCTTTTTTTTTGGAAGAGAATGAACTCTGGGATATCGTAAAAGATGAGGTGCTTCCACCTATAGATTCTCAACACTTGGCAACTCAAAATAAAGAATTAAAGCCAAGTGGATAATCATGGATGGGGTAAAGGATCATTTAATTCCTCATTTATCTGAAAAGAAAACAACCAAGCATATTTTTGATGCTTTAGTTAGTTTTTACCAAAATAAGAACATAAACAAGAAGATGATATTTCAAAACAAACTTACATTCAATGAGATGACTAAATTAGATTCAATTATCAGTTATGTTATAAAGGCCACACAACTTCGTGACTAACTTGTAGCAGTTGGGGAGAAGATTGAAAATGTAGAGCTAGTGAACTTGGCATCAAACGGTTTCACATCTTCATGGCAAGCATTTGTATATTTGTATATAGGGTATTTGTGCCCAAGAGAATCTTCATTTTTTTGCAAGATTGTGTGACGACTCTTTCGAAGAGGAAACTGGTATCAAGTTAGAAGTGAGTCACTTTCACATCATCGGTTGTCTAGTTTTCGTTCATATACTTGTAGAGAAGAGGACCAAGTTGGAACCTTCCAATATGAAGGGTTAATTTGTGGGTGACAATGAGTTGTCAAAGGTCTATAGGGTCTATGTTTTTTAGCAAAGGAAGGTAAGGAAGACTTTGCATCTAGGAAGTCCCATGAGCTAATTCTAGTAACAAAAGATGAGGAGCAATATGCTTCAAAGGTTGAGTCTTTGTCTCCAAAGATATCTTTTGTTTCTAGTTTAGAAGAACAATCTTAGATTTTTGCCCTTTCCACTTCTATTAGAAGACTTTATGGTTCACATAGACATTGAGAGACACTGATGAGCATGTTGAGGTTCCTAGGAGCACATTTAGGGAGAGCAAGCTTTTGAAGACGTTTCCAAACTACATGATGTTAATGAGTCAGAGTAGTATCATAGATTTAGAGCCTTCCGACTTCTTGGAAGCAGTAGATCAATAGGTTTGGTAGGATGCTATGGTGGAAGAATACACATCGATCATTAAAAATTATATATGGGACATAGTACAAAAAATGAAAGGGAAATTAGTTGTGAGTTCCATTTGGCTCTACAAAATCAAGCATGCAGCAGTGGTAGCATTGAGAAGTTAAAAGCAATGTTTGCAGTGATATGGTTCTCCTAGAAAGAGGGAGTGGACTATGAAGAGACATTTGCTCGAATTGCTAGATACACTTCCATTAAAATAGTTATATCTTTAATTTTATTAATGAGATGAAAGATACATCAAGTGAATGCTAAGACAACTTTTCTTAATGGTATCATTGAGGGAGAACTGTATATTGAACAACCTTAGGGCTTTGAGGTAAATGGGAACGAATTCCTTGTTTGCATGCTTAAGAAAAGCCTATGTGGACTAAAATAGGCACTTGGTATTCCGAGATAGATGAATATCTGCAAAGAATGGGCTTCATCAAAACTGAAGTAAATCCTAATCTATATTATATAATTGTCGGGACTGATCTGCTTATTTTGGTGTTATATGTAGATGGCATGTTAATTACAAGAGTAGGATAGTCCGTTGCAGGGTGCAACGCAAATTTAGTTGTTGAGTTTGAGATGAAGGCCATTGGCATGATGCATTACTTTTTCAGTTTAGAGCTTTGGGAAAAACTAGGGGAGATCTTTCTTGGGTGAGGTAAGCATGTAGTTGAGATCCTGAAGCAATTTTGGATGGAGGATTGCAAGCATATAACCATACCTATGATCACTAATCTGAAGAAGGTTACTGTAGAACACAGGTTTACTACTACTGAGAGCGGGGGGGGAGGGGTGTGAATCAGTAGTAAATAAAACTTCAATCTTTTTATAATTAATTCTTAAACAACTTAAACTTTTAAAGAGCTTCAATCTGAAAACTGAAAGAAATGCACAATAAAGACAATGCACAAGATTTACGTGGAAACCCAGGATGGTTAAACCACGTTGAGAGCGCTGCTAGGATCTACTGTCCTAATCCAGCCTCATGATTGAAACTTCAATTACAAAGTTTAAGGGCACCAACCATAAGGAGTCACCTAACCCCTATCTATATGAGCACCAACCCTCCAAATACCCAATGTCTTGAGCACCAACTCAAGAATTTAGATATACAAGATATTGTCAACCACCATCTCAAAATCACCAGATTTTACAATGACAAAAACAGATACAAAACTTTTAAAGTCTGAACAATACTGTCCTTGAATAAAACGAAGTAAGAAAGTACTGAATGCACAGTGATCAATCTGAAAAGTATACTCAAAAACCAGGAATTCAATTCTGAATATCAATGTCTCTGTAAATTTCTGCATGATACAAAGACCAATCTGAAAAGTGATATGTCACTGTGAGACAGCGAATAAAGTCACTTCAAATTGCTGTCAACTATTTAGATAAAATACTGAAAACAGAACTGCAATGTTATCACCGATCAAAGTTCTATCAAAATGGCAGCATACTGAACAATTAAACTGCAATGATATCACTGGTAGGGCACAGATGAGTACTTATATTTTAAAGAACTGTCACTATAATATCAATCTTTAAATGATTGTGAAACAATTGCGATTATGCCTGTCACACCTATGATAAATGCAGTCAAAGGATTTCAGATCGAACTTTCCTTCGTACTCACACGTCTTTACCGTAAGGAAGTCTAATCCTTCACAGAATTACTCAGTTCTAGAAACAAACATAAAAATCATTCTCGTGAATTGAAAGGTTTTTCCAGCATTTACATAATCATATGCTCCACACACAAAAACTCTTATACTCACAGCACACATAGCATTTATATAATTTCTATTAACCAGTTATGAACAGTTAAAAGAAGTTATAACCAAGTCCAACCTTTTCCTTAATGAACTTGTTAAAGCATTCTTCAAATCATCGCTTATCTTATTCTCTTAGTTACAACTGCTAACTTCCATCAGTTATAACTGGCTTCAACCTAACAACTAATCCCAACCAACAGCATATAATTAAATTCTTTGCTGCTTATAAAAAACAACAACGATATGCTCTTCTTGTGATGGTAATTCTTAAAGTTAGTTGGTATAAACTGTTGTAACTTCAAAAGACAGATAGCACTCAGTTTGAACCAAAACTGAATCAGAATGGAACCCAACTTTAATGACAGAGATACGTTTGAAGAACCATCTTCAACAATTAACTGGACATGCTGGTAAAAATAGATTTGCATTGTTTTCTTGCTGTAACATTGTCTTCTTGTTGGATTAGAATGACCCATGAGAACATCTGAGAAACGTATCATTCTGAAATAAATATTTATCATCATCACAGAATAATCATACTGTTGTGTATTAATCAAAATAGCAGATCCAGAACAGAGATAATGATATTTGAGACAAGAAGAATGTACAGAGATGAAAATTATAATGCTGAAAGTAAAAGTTTGGAAACAGCAAGCAGCACATGGACGTTGACATCAATGACAACCACAAAGGGTACTAAAAGTTACAACTTAGATTCATAGTTGATGGATCCCATGTTGTACATGCAACTAATAGGTTTTAATGTTTCATAATGTATTTGGTCAACATTAGATTAAACATATGTTTTGTGGGGTTAACACTTTGAGTCAGTTCATGGTGGAACCAATACAATATGGTTTGAGATATCTTAGAGATGGTGAAAAAGCTGCAAGGGTATAGGGATTCTGAATGGATAGGTAGTGTAATAGATGGGAAGATCACCATGGAGTGTTATACTAGCTTGGGTTCAACAATGATATCCTGGTTCAGCCAGAAGTAGACTTCTATGGCACTTAGCTAAGCAGAGGTTGAATGCATGGCAGCTAGTACTACCAGAGGTTATCTGGCTTTGAAAGTTGCTTGCGGATTCTGTGATTAGGAGTTGGCTCTCACAATCAATTATTGTGATAAACAGAGTTGTGTCAAACTTTATGAGAATATAGTGTTTTATGAAAGGTCTAATTACATAGAGATCAGATGTCACTTAATTCAAGACAAGATTTAGAAACAAGCAATTAAGCTCTATTATATTTCTATAGATCAATACATAGCTGATATTCTAACCAAGCCCTTAGCAAAAGGGAGGTTTGAAGCATTCAGAGACAAACTTGGATTGGTACAAAATTCCTTTCTTGCTGAGAGGAGTGTTGAGATTTTAACTTGAATAGGAGCTTCTGTATGTTGATTTTAGTCTTTTAGATTAATTCAATACTCAGAAAATAGGAATTTAACTTAATTTCCAGATTATATGAATTGCTATTAGTACTTAGGAATTTCCAGAATTAAGTAAAAGTTAAGAAATGAACAAAATGAACACACAACACACAAGTACCCTGGGAAAACCTCCTAGGAGGAAAAACCCAGCAAGAAAGATCCTCAGATCTGATTATGCCTTAAATACATTATTCTGATTACAACACTTATCTCTGATTGCTGTCCAAACAGCAAGTTGCCAAGGTGATGTAGAGTGATGCCCTAGTTGTAGATGATCAAGACATCCACCAGCAGAAGATAACTTCGACAGGCTGAAGCAGCATGTATCTAAATGTTCTTGCAGTTCACCAAGGAGCAGGTTCGCCAATTGTAGGAGGGCAGATCACATTTAGGAGCAGAGCAGATCGCATTGTATGTGTGATATGAAATATATATTTACTTCATTTGATGAACTCATATATATATCTTCCTCTAGGTATAAACCTCTAAAGTCGGCTTAGCATAAAATAACCTTTATTTTATTTATTATTATTCCTTAGCATGTTTTTATAAAGCCACATCAGGTGGCGTGAGGATAGGGTCTGCCCTATTTTATGTTGGTGTGAGAGAGAGGGCCCAGCCCTAAGAGTGGCGTGTGGGAGGAGAAGGGCCCAGCCCTAAGAGTGGCGTGTGAGAAGGGAGAGAAGGGCCCAGCCCTTGGCGGATTCCAATGTTGCCTTAAGGCAATTGGAATCCGCATTCTACCTAGTTACAATCAACACTGTACAGGTTCACTGCGAACATGTTGGAAGTGGTTTGAGTTTTTCTGTTCTGCATTTCACTTTTAGTAAAAAAGTGAAAGTATTTTATTTGGCTAATTAAGTCTAATAAAGTCTAGATATACATTAATGATTTAGATGTATCTTTAAACTCATCTCTTGTAAGAGATTAGAAGCTTTTTGAAGAATAGATATTTGCTAAAAGCCTAAATAGTATAAATATGGGCTCAAGATGCAAGAAACATATACAGTGATAAATTATTCTGCAGTTGTTTGGGGAACAATTTTAGAGGTTTACTTGTAAGTTTTTGAATGAATGAAAAGCTTATTTGAAGGTGTAATTATTTGTGTAATTTTTTTTTTATGCTTTCATAGTTCAAGGTTTCACTTTCAACTGTTGTATGATTGATGCAATGTTAAAAGAATAATTCAGGTCATAGAACATTAGTACTTAAGTTGTCTTGGTTGAAATTCTTCAATATTTCTTTGAATGGTTGTCATCGCATCTTCCATTAGAAGAAAATGGTCTCCTTAACTTAGTTCAAGTGATTTCTCCAATGAAGGCCATATGGTAGACACTAGCACCTAACACTAAGGATTCTGTGATAACCAGATAACAAAGCAAAGAACACACGGTGACTATAGAGTTGATGGAGAGATAAACACTTGTCTGGGAAGTGATACTTGGGTTCATTTATGATATAATATCACCAACCCTGCTACCAGATGATTGTACAACCAACCTTCAATGTGGAGCTAGGCTTACCTTGCTCTCATGAATCCACACACTTTCAAACCCCCGCCAATCCAATAGCCTATCATTTGAAATGATGGCTTTCAGCTGCTCCACCCTAATGATTTGATAAGTAGTTTGTGAGCTTATTCCCTCCCTATAGCAATGGGAGATTGAATATTCCTTTAGTGAATCAAGAAGCTCCAAGGTTTCTTTTAAGATGTATTGTATTTTATTGTTTAAAGACTCTTTTTCTGAGGCAGAGAATTATTACAATCGAATCACCTTTGATAATCACCTTATTTGGAGGACATGTTTTGAGCAGCTGCAGCCTGGTAGTAATGCTTCCACCTCTGCCTTGTTATTAGTTCCTGGGTAGAGTTTCTTTTTGAGGCAGCTTTGATCAATTTGCCATTAGAGTTTTGAATGATGCAATTAATTCCTGAAGGACCTAGATTTCTTCGAGATGTACCATCAAAATTCATTTTCCATGTTCCTGTCAGAGGATGAACCCATTTGATCATTGATTTGTTTGTACATGAAAATTTTATATTTTACCAATTTCATTGGTTTAATTTTTGTCGTGTCCGTTTTGAAAATATGTGGAGAACAGAAAAGAGATATCCCTGTTACTTGTTTGTAGATTTGCACTAAGCTGTGTAGTTGGCTCCATGGCCTCTACACCTATGCAGAGGTTTATAGTATAACCTCCTCATCAACCCTTATTTGTCAAGGAACTAGAAGTCTGGGATCCAAATTACACACAATCATTTAGTAACCTATGATGATTTTTTATTTTTTTTCACTCATTCTATGATGTCCCAAATGGGCTGGCACTTGGGCACCATGTTACCAGAGAAGTGCTAACAGGCTCCTTGGCTTTGTCCATGCCTTCATAGATATAGCTTCTTGTGGGCTTTGCTTTATTGACCACGTGAAGGAATAAGAAAAAAATTGGCAATAGATGACAATTTGATAGGTTGACCTTCAAAAACATTGAGTGAATTTTTTTAAAGATGACTGCCTGAATTGCTGCTAGTCTAGTATACTCCCGATTCTGAGCTGTCAGACTTGTGAGGCATTGAGTTGAGGCTGCAAACATTATATGACTCACTAAGTTTGTGACTTTGGGAGTACTTGAGATTCTGATGTTTCACAAAAGTGATCCTAAAATGTGTCTTGTTACACAAGAATTGTGATTCTTCTAATCCAAGTTACATTTATAGAAGCAAATTATTGCTGTAATTTCTGGTGCCCGTGGAGTAATTTAAAGGATTAGAGATTTGTGTCTGGATTGTAATTTTGATGAAGTCTACATTTTTTTCAATGTTTTGGAACTGTCATAATTAACAATGCAATGTGCCATCTTATAAATTGAAGAACTCTGTTACACTTCTTAAGATTCAGACTGAAACAAATATAAACCTTTTCAAATGATTACGCAACTTATCAATTATTGACACTTTTTGAGTTGGAAAAATTACAACAAATAAGATGCTTTTGAGTTGGGATCAAACATGGAATACCGGCAATGCATTTGTCATCATTAAAGAAAGTGGTTGTTGTTCAGTTATAAGGTAAGATAGTGAGCCTGTGTTGTTTTTTAAACAGTTAAGATTCTTGACTATGTATAATACACTTGAAGATTTATGTCAGTCATCCAATTCTTACTTAAAGACAATGTGCATGAGTCGTCTGTCATTGTTTTCAACAATTTCACTTATTTCTTTCAATTAAATTTCTTTTAAGTGACATGGTTATTAGTTACATAATTACATTAGAGAATAGCATTTTCTTTTCAAAATGTGATATTCCCAGCTTCAGTAAAACTTGTCTTTGTATGGGATGGTAAAATACTGCCATTTGATTGCTTATACATTCCTCAAGGTTTCTTGAGATGGATATCAAGATTATCCGATCCCTGATAAGTGTAGACATATCCTATGCACTGATGTTTTTTTAGTAAAATCTTCAACATGATAATTTTCTGGATCCTTGAAATAGATCATCTAACTTGTAAACTATTTTCCCAGTTCAGGATTACTCACGCTGCGTGTTCCACTTGAACTTTCAGATTTCAATGATAAAGTGTCTTGCGGCTTGGTACATTCTGAGATTTCGTGTAATGCCTAAGAATTTCAGAGGTTTTAGATTGCACACATTCTTAGTATAAGTGCTTTTTCCCACCCTGTAAATGATTCTCAAGGATCATCGAGTGATCTGTTTTTCGTGCCAATAAATATGAACAAGAATACCTTATACAAGCTATTTCAAGTGGCTCACTGCAAATTTCTTATGAAATAGGTATCAATTATCATTAATTGTTTGCAGTCTACCATGAACAGAGTTTAACATTTATTCTTGTTCTGCAAAGTCTGAGAAGTTTTTGAAGCCACTAGCTGTATTGATCTGGCAAATTTGGCTTCCTTGTGTAATATGGAGTCATCATCATCTATGATATGCATGTACATATCTCCCTTGTTCTTCTTCATGTTTGTGGTGGCCTGATATGGCCGCAGGCCTACCCAACATTTTTTGCTGTTTTCCTTTACAGCATTTTCAAACAGTGTTGTTAAATCATATGTAAATTCATTATCAGGTACGTCTTTTCTTCAAACTATTCAATGCTTCTTGGTATTGCACTCGTTGAGGAATTTCTGTTTACTGCAGTGAGTTGATGTTAACAGGACGATTGGTCTTTTGTCGTATCTTTGTTGAAATAGGAAGTTATACTTACTACTTTCTAGTGCATTGAGTTGTATGCTTCATTCAGGTGCAGCTGCTCTACTTGATGGGAGAAATAACGTTTTTATGATGCTATTACTTGTATCCTAGATCAGTCATTCGATTAAGTTTTAATAATAAGCACAATGGGAAGGAAATCCCGTTGAAATTGCAGTTGCCAAAATTATATGTATAAACCTCATTTTCATTTAATATAAAAATGGAGGGAATTTTTAGTTTGGTATTTATGTACCATCTCTTCCATTATTTTGGCCTAACCTTTTATTGTTGTTAATGGTTGAGTTTATGGCACTTTTTTGGGTGGTTTTGGCAGAAATGATTTCAGAGGATATTATCTCATGTATACAGTGATTTTTTCATGATTTCTCTTGGCTACATATTACAATTATGTTATCCTCGCTTTTACAAAGTTTCATCCTAATTTTTTCTGATCATGCTCTAAATCGAGAATCTATTCTACCTACTGTATTTTGTAGCATGGCATTAATAGTAACACTTATTTTGCTAGCCATACAAACATGGCAGTCAATTGCAGATTGATTTTATAATAATTGTATATATGCAATAGTTGAAAAATAATCTCTATGAAAAAAATGGCAAACTTGTTCATACCACCTACGAAGCAGAAGATCAAATCCCTTAATACAATCATTTACCACATGAAAATAAATTGGTTTGTTAAGCATGAAAATGTTATGAATAAATCTCCATGGATTTTAGGCACGAGGACAAAACCAAAACAGGTGGCCGAGTCTTGAGATTGGTGCAGTGTTGTTTGCAAACAGGATGAGCCAATCCAATAACCACATGGTAAATCCTAGAATAAGAGGCTCCATAGAAAATGGATGATTTAGCTTAATGATGGATCTTCAGATTGTATCAAGGTATTGGTTTCAAACTAAGATTGGAGAACCTCAAATTCCAATAATAATTGAGATTTTCAAAAGATGTTTACTTAAAGTTTCCCTCTATGTAAGGTCAATCTCTGAGAGCCATATATAATTAAACGAAAAATCTATCTCGATGGCGGTTTAAGGAACTGAGGTTTTTGGATATATATTTTAATCAGCAATTATCACATTTGCCCTCTTGATATAAATTCGACCCTTATTTTTATAATGAATGAATGCCCTTTTTGCGTGGGATCCATAAAGTTTGGCACGTGTTATAGCACTAATCTTTCGCAGTTTAAAGATATCGCAGAGAGAAACGCTAATTAATGAAAACATTAATAATAACAAACAATGGGATGTTGGAAAATAAAGTAGGGAATTTTTTTCTCTTGATCGTAATGTTAATTATGAGTCTAATTGAGCAAACATGGTAAGGTGTCCTGCAGTTTACATTGACAAGCATTTGATAACATTTGCTTCCATTGGCTGCGATGGAGGTCGCAACTAAATGTTAACTTTTCATTTTTTAATAGTTGAAATAAATAGGGCTTTCAATAATAAATCTCTTTAGTGCGGTTTCTAAAGCCATACCTCTCGAGTGGGAGCTATAACTGTCACTCTGTGTGCATTTGGTAGAGAAATAATTGACTAGTTTAAGAAAGAGTTGTATTTTAATGGGAATCAAATATTTAATTTTTAAAATGAGATCGAAAGTAAGGTGTTTTTGTTTGTGTACATAATAATATATGTATCATTTATTAATGATTTAATGAAATAAAATGTTCTTTATCATGGAGGAAATCTGCATTATCTCACATTAAAATTTAATCTTAGAATGTAATTTAAGTACAAATGTTCATAATATAATTCTATTTTGTTTTTTAAATTAAGGAGAGGAATAATTGACCATTTTTTCATAAGTTATAGTCTACAAATAATAGTATTAATAGAATGATATGCAACTTTGTAGCTCCTTTTGGGAAAACCCGTGAGCAAGAGTATGAGCTAGTGACCCAGTTGTTGTGTAGTATAACTTGGTGGAGGACGAAGAGGATATCTCCCTCATGGAGTTGTGGTTTGAGACAACATGTTCTACAAGAGTGTTCGAATTTTGAGTTGGTGTAAGGTTTTGGATCTAATAAAGGTCTTGTACCTAGTGATTTAGCTAGTTCCTAGTAGAGGACTTATTCACATGACTTAAGTTTACCTAGGTTCTAGGCGTCTCCTAGAAGATTTATTAGTTGTTACATGATCTTATCTTAACTCATGACAACTACTTTCAGTTACCTAGGTCAACACTTTAGTTGTCTCACTGTATAGGATTATGATACATATCAACATATTGTCTAATTCTACCTTTCAACTTGTGCTTATAATCAAGACCTCTCATATGTATTTTCATTTCTATTTGTTATATTCAACCATTATTCAATCTTGCATTGTTGAAGCAAGCTATTCTTGCTATTGTCTCTTGTGAAAGTTATTTTGGTCTTGTAGGGATCATGGGGGTGTTGTGGAGTCACCAATCTACTCCTACATGGTATATGAGCTCTAGATTTGAAGACTACTTCCCAAATACGAGGATGTGTTTTGACTTAAAGACTTTGTTAGATATAGATTGGGGTTTTAAGGATCTCATGTTTGAATCCGAGGCATCAAAGAAAGTTAGGTTTGACTTTTGTTTCATCAAATTTTATAATGTTTTGTTAGATTTGCGAGGTTTTGAAGTGTGAAGATTGGTTTATTTAGGTCACTGATTTTTCGGAGCACTTGTGACTCAAATCAACATCGCCATTTCGTTTTGTAGATCGATTTGATGAATTTTGATTGTAAATTTGTCCATTATTGTAGTTGTTTTTAGAACATTTTTTCCCTAAGCGGGGCATACGACCCTCTGAGTGCAGATACAATTCGTCATTATTGAAAAAAAAAAGGTTCATTTTTCTGTGGTTTTACACATGTATTGGGCAACAATATTTTGTGTGGTCTTTTTTTTCAAAAAAAAAATCTATTAAAAAAGTTCCAGTGACAAAAATCAATTTTTTTTCAATATTGCAACCTTTATGGCTCTACAGATCCGTCCAATCATTGCAAACTTGGTCGGCCCATGATAAGCTAGCCTGTGGCTCCCTTGAATCCATGGCTAAGTGCCACCCAAATCTACCATCACCAATTGCAGCCTCTGTCAGAGCATTGCTGTCACTCGTTGCTCGATGATGATGCCATACATTTTTTTTTGCCACTGAACAAAGCATGGTTGTGAGGTGGACTAGGAGCCAACCCATTTGTAGCCCCGAGGTGCCTTGTGGCCCCCTTATGTTCCATAAAGGAGTTTCTTCCATTTTGGTATAACTTTCTCATATGGAGGTGAAAATTGCAAACGGAGATATTTGCCACAAAGTCGGTTCCCCCAATTTTCCAATGCTGCAAGTGATTTTAATTTTAATTTTTTTTGGTTTGAGCACAATTTTTGCTGTTTGAAGTCAAATCTTCATCTTTGGTTCTTGAGCTCATAACTTTTTGTCACGTTCTTTGGTTTTCACGATTTTTGCGATATTAAAAAGGTATTGAAGAGCTCTTTCAAGTCATCCATACACTTTTTCTAGATTATATCTTAGGTATATGGTTGTTTTAGTTTTTCTATTTTTGCATTCTAGAGGATTACAGGAACATTTTTGATAGTTAAGGAGGTGTTGTCTTGATCTAATCATCTCATTTCAGCTACATTTCATGCAAGTATCTTTGTTTCATCATCTGAGACGTGTATAATTGTTGTAATCATGGATTATTCAACTCATCCTTTTGTAATCCCTTTGTCATAAGGACAATTATGAATCTTGGCAAAAGAACATTGTAACATACTGTAAGTGGCTTGATATTTTGCCTCATCTTTGGCTCATTCTTGAGCCAATGACATAATAGAAAAAAATTGTTTGAGGTAATAAGAATGATCATATTATAGGATTAATTGTTTGTACTTTTAGTGAAGCATCTTTAGAGAAACCTATCACAAGATTTTAGGAATCAGGTGCCCATGCATGGTTTAGACCAAGATTTGAGAGATTTTTGGAGATCCTTATATAACTCTATTCCTAGATGATCCTGGATCAGATTGCCTCATACCACTTGATGATGTTGACAATCTTCCCTTTGATGATGATACTGTAGAGGAGCTTGACAATGATGCAAAACATGAACGTCTTGATGATCCAAAGACTTCTCCTACAACACCTACTCCAATTGAGATTGCACATTCATCTTTTGTTGGTGATTCATTGAGCTCATTGCAACAAGTTTTTGATTGTCTTCTTGATTGGAATTCCTATTTGACAAACATTGCTTATTATTTGTGGAGTCTCGCATTTCAAATTTGGAAGATCAATTTGAGGGGTTAACTCTCCTATTTGATGACAAATCTATTATCACTTCATCTTTGTCTTTGGAGCTTGTTCAAAGTTAGTTTCCATTTGTTCCTTGTTTGTCACCTATTGTGATTGGGCATGTACCTATTTGGTTTGTGGTATTTTCGTGTATCAAGGCCTTGGCAATACATGAGTAGATTCTAGAGACTTCTTTATACATTTGGATTCTACTTCTTACCAATTCTTACTTGTAATGAGAAACATTCTTGCATTTGTACTTTGCTTATCTTCTTCCCAAGTGGAAAAATGTTGATTGTAGGTATTGGACTATGTTTTGTCTTCAAGCATTCACCATTTCTGCAAGACATCGTAGACTGTAGGGGGTTATATAGTCTCTCTCATTCCTTCCTATGGGGGGTCATTGATATTGTATATTCATGATGGATGTAGTACTTGGGGTATCATTGAGTCCTCCATATATTATCATTTGTTTGTCTATTCTCTCTTTTGGAGACAAGTTTTGTCCCAATGGGTTTTCCCCTTTTCTCCATTTGTGAAAAATTGCATTTGCATTGTATATGGGTACCTAAAATGGTTTTGTAAGCTAGGAATCATCATCCTAATAATCTTGCATTTGTGCATAATAATCTACTCAAGTCGCACTTAAGGGGGAGTGTTGGCATGAATAAGGTTTTGGACCTAGTAAAGGTCTTGTACCTAGTGATTTTGTTTGTTCCTAGTAGGAGACTTATTCACATGACTTAAGTTTACTTAGGTCTTAGGTTTCCTTCTAGAAGATTGATGACTTGTCTCATGATCTTAGCTTATCTCATGACAACATCTTTTAGTTACCTAGGTCAACACTATAGTTGTCTAATAGATTATGACACATGTCAACATCTTATCTAGTCCTACCTCTCACCCTACTTTTATAAGCAAGGCCTCTCATGTACATTTTCATGTCCATTTGTTATATGTTGAACATACCCCAACACTAAGAGGGGGCAAGGGGTGAATCAATCTTGAAGTAAACCTAAAACTTATAACACAATTCAAATTTCAAACAAACTTTAATCGGATTAGCAGAAATGAATGATAAAGCAATGAACACACATGCACAAAATAACACCAGATTTACATGGAAAACCTAAGTAGGGAAAAACCTTGATGAGATCTAACTTACACTATAAGAACACATATTACAATATTTGTTTTAGGGCTCATTGTCTAAGGAAGTTCATTGCTCCCAAAAAGGACCTGTAGCTAAGATCCACTACCTTAAGAGCAAGATACAAAAGACTTGCAGATGATAATCACTATCTCCGAGCAAGATATTTAAAAATAAGAGCTATAATGAACAAGCCTTCAACATCATTGCTTCCAACAATCTCCTTGAAATGTAGCTCTCGTGATTCATTGCCTCAAGCAACCATTTGGCAATTTTGCTCCAATAAATTCATCTCACACTCTTACTGCTTTACTTTTGCATCTTCCATTCCACTTCAATCCACACAACTTGCAATTAATTTGATATATATATATATATATATATATATATATATATATATATATATATATATATATATATATATATATATATATATATATATATATATATATATATATATATATATATATAAACCACAAGACCTCAAAACATCAATTAGGTCGGCGGGAACAAGGGAAAAGGCACGATCCCACTAAGTTAGCCAAAAATACAAATTTCGGTGAAAGCGATCCAATCTAAGAGATAGAAAGGACCTAAAACATCTTATAGCATCTTCCAATGTAGTCCCAAACAACACAACCTAGTGCACATCCACCCAATTCAACAACAAGGTAACGTGTAGAGAAGCATGTAATACATAAGTAATCGGCCCAAAAACATGTCTACCAAATGAAATAACTCAATGCAGATCACCACCAGGAAAATTGGGACCTAAGTACAACTCATCACATCCTCTAATGTTGGTGTAGACCCCTCGAAGCATAGCGCAAGAAAAAGAGTAGACCTACTCAACTAGATAATTACAAATCACCTTGAAAACCAACTCCAGACACAATGTGCCATCAAAGAGATCAATCACTATCATGTGGACCACATAGAGACACTCCTTGAGAATCCATCAACACTTCTAGATACATATTTCATACTATCAAGCCAAGACAAGTTGGAAAAATCAAATTGATACAAAGTTCTTCATTACCAAAATGCCAGGAAACATAGTTATGAGATAAGACATTGACACACATATGTATGGAATGCTTCATCATTTAAAATTTGAACTAAGACACTACACAAACATTGTAAGAATGTCCACCAAGCCGCAACAAAGGAAACATCAATGTGGAGAAATGCAAAGCATTTTTTAGACCTGTTCTAACAAACCATCAACCTATCAATATATTGTAATAACCATACACATCTTCTGCAACACTCAGGACCTGAAAATATAAGAATGTAACATCCATAGAGTGTATGCATTGTACCCAAAACCGCAAGATCACAACGCCAAATGTAGAGAAATTCGAAGCATTCTTCTAGACTATCTTCAACATACTTTCCTATATTCACTCACTTCATCAATTTGCAATAATTAGAATATCCTTGTAACATCATTTTCTCACTCAAGAGCATCAAGAGAGATACTACAACAAACTTGTATTATTCTCGAGATCATCAACAACACATCAGTTCATCATCATGCTTCTAATCCTTATCTTAATATGATATCATCATGATACCATCCATAAGCTTTAGCACCATCACTAAATCATAAGAAGGTGGACATCCAAAACCAAGAACTTCTTTAACCAACATCCATTTGCATTCTACATCAATGTCAATACTTGCCAACAATCTTCCCACAGTCTGACAATCACAACACAACACTAAGCATATCATCAATGACACCACATAAGCCAAGGGTTGACATCAATGATAACTACCAACAATCTTCCCCTTTGTCATTAATTACAACACTCACACAACACAATACTTTATCTTCTTCAATCATATAAACTTTTTGTACTTTCTCTCCCACTTTGACATCAAGGACAAAGGACAAGGGTCTCCACTAAACTCTACACTTTCTCTCCACTGATAGAATAATCTTTTGCATTTTTTACTTTTCTCTCCCCCTTTCTTATTATTAATCTACACTCACTCATTTGTACTTACTTTCCCAAAATAGTCATACTTGCTTTCCCTTACACTTGCTTCTTCCGTCAATAACAACTAACCAACTACCTGCTCCCCTTAAGGGGTAAACCACATCAATCCAAGAGACAAAAGATATACCTTGAATCTCCCGTGGATAGATGCACCAACTAATGCACTTGATTTGAAGGAGGGGCAATAAACCCTAGCCTCTACCTAAGATATATATATATATATATATATATATATCCTTTGAAAGAGCCTATGTGAAAATGTCTACAATTTGATCCTTTGTGGGAACATACTCCAATTTGACTTCTAGCTCTGTAACCTTCTATCTTAGGAAGTGATATTGGATTGAAATGTGTTTAGTCCTTAAATGCATCACCAGATGCTTTGAAATGTTTATAGTATTTGTATTATCACACAAGATAGGAATAGTCTCATCAAATACCACCTTGATATCCTTCAAAGTTCACATCATCCACAACACTTGGGTGCAACAAGATGTTGCAACAATGTACTCGACTTCTATAGTTGATAAAGAAACTGAATCTTGCTTCTTATTAAATCAAGAAACCAATCCAACTCTTAAGAAAAATGCACTTCCACTTGTACTTCTTATGTCATCCACACATCTGACCCAATCAACATCCGTATAGCCTTCAAGTGAAGTCATTATTCCTTTTACACCAAAAATTATAATCCAAAGTGCTTCAAGTATTTGAATATCCTTTTAACAAACTTCTCATGAGATTGCTTGGGATTAGCTTGATATCTTGTCATTAGACATACTACATGCATAATATCAGGTCCAAAAGTAGTCAAATACAATAGCCCTCTAATCATATACCTATAAAGATTCTGATAAACTTTTGGAGACTCATCATCCTTGTTTAAATGACAATTAGTAGTTGTGAGAGTACTTATTGGTTAGAATCCTCCATACCAAACTTCTTCAACATCTCTTTAACATAGCCTAAAAAATAAAGATACCATTATCTAGTCGAGCAACTTGAAGTCCAAGGAAGAAAGATAACTCACTAATCGTAGACATCTCAAATTGTTTCTACATCTCTTCTGCAAACTTCTTAGACACACCATCATCTCCAACAAAGATAATGTCATCCACATACAACAACTATTAAAAACTTGTCTTAGTCAACCTTAATGTAAAGATTACTATCTATGATACCTTGTTGAACTAAGTATTTTTCAAACCTTTGAAACCATACAAAGCCTTTTTGACTCTTCACACCATGTCTAAATCCTTTGATAACTGAAAACCATTAAGCTTCTCTATGTAAACTTCTTCCTCTTGATCACCATTCAAGAAAGCTGACTTGACATCCATTTGATATACCTTAAATTCCTTATAAGGTGCGAAGGAAAGAAAAATCTTGACAGCCTCCAAACTTTCTATCAGAGAAAATGCATCCTTTAAATATATACCTTACACTTGTGAATATCCTTTGCAAACTAGCCTTGCCTTGTTCCTTGTTACTTCGTCCTCATTCAACTTGTTCTGGAACACCCACTTTGTTCCTATGGTAGTCATTTGCAAGTCTAGGGACTAATTCCCATGTCTAATTCTTCTAAATTTGATTGAGTTCATCCATTGCTTTCAACCATCCATATTTGCTAGCATCAACAAAGGTCTTGGGATCTACCTTTGATAGGAGACAAAGGTTCACTTGCTCACTTGCTTTTGCAAGTCTTCTTGTGGTTTGCACAACATCATCCTTATTACCAATAATATGATCTTCTAAATAGTTTTTCTCAACATATTTTGTTGGATTTTTAGGGGCCTCCATTGGTATTTGTTGTTGTTGTTGTTGTTCTTCTTCTTTAATGCAAGAAGCTTCTTTTGATCCACAGTCCTCAGGTTCTTGTTCAATCCAATTCCAATCTTCATCTACTTTGACATTTATGCTTTCAACCATCTTCTTAAGTATCTTGTTGTAACATCTGTAGGCCTTGCTTCTTGTTGAGTAGCCAAGGAAAATTCGTTCATAATTTCTTGAATCAAAACTTTCCAAGATCTTCTTCATCTCTTCTGATGTAACATTTGTTGCCAATTTTTTTGAAATACTTGATTGTTGCAAATCTTCACTAGCATAGCTCGATTGTTGACCCTCAACTACTCTCTGTTTAAAATATAGATAGAAGTATGTTTCGCTTCCTTCCATATACATCAGGTAGACTAGCATCTTTTAGCATTGTTCTTGCCATTTCTTGGTTTGTTTTGTTTGTTCTTTCTACTACCCCATGTTGTTGGGGGGTCCTAGGAGTAGACATATGTCTCCTAATACCATGCTTTTCACAAAACTTTTCAAACTCATTTGAAGTATATTCATCACCTCTATAGGATCTCAAACATTTGATCTTAACGAGTATCTCATTCTCAACCATAGATTTAAATGCTTTAAACTTATCTAGGGCTTCTAATTTTTCTCTTAAAAATGTAAGCAATGCCATTCTAAAATAATCATCAATAAGCAAAATAAAGTGTCTTTCACCATTGAGTCCTTTTGTCCTTGTTGGTTTGCATAGATCAATATCTATCAACTCCAAAGGTTTAGTAGTAGAGTACTCCTTATTCTTGAATCTTATCCTTGTTTGCTTTCCCATTTGACACTCCTTACATAAGGTATTTGTAGGTTTGATGATTTTTGGCATATCTCTCACTGCATGTGAAGAGCTGATCTTTACCATGTTGTTTAAGTTGATGTGACCCATTCTATTGTGTCATAGCCAACATTCACTGGTTTGTGACATTAGACAACTTCTTTCTTTAGTTTCTTTTAGATGATAAATGTTTCCATCAATTCTTGTTCATTTTGTAACTAGTTTTCCTGGTCTTCCTTTTCTGATTTCACAATATTTTTCATGAAATATAATTTTATATCCTTTGTTGCACATCTACATGACACTGAGAAGATGATGCTTCAATCCTTTAAAATAGAGAAATTCTTTTGTCTTATTCTTTCCATCATTTGTTATTGTTCCTTTTCCATAGATTTGGGCAGACTCTACACCACCAAACTTGATTCACCATTCCACATCTTAAGATTGATGAGCTTCCTCTATTACCACTCATGTGATTGGAACATCTACTGTCAATCACCCAAGCATTTGGTTCCTCTTTAGCATGGAAGGCAATCCATACATTCATTGATTTTTCATTGTTTTTATCAATCTGTAGGGTACCAAAAATCCTTACACTTTTCAACTTTACTCACTTTGTCATCAACTTTCATAGCCATAAATAGTATTTCATCATTTGAATCATCACAATCCTCATCTTCAGATGAATAACTTGGGCCCCATTATTATAGATTTGGATTATGAGGATTTCAATAAGATAAGTCCAAGGAAACAAAAACTAATGTTAGATAACAATATGCCTCATGACTAGCACTTCAATCAACATTATGCAATGATCAAGCTACTTTGTTTCAAGGAGTATATCAACTTCCAGTATTTCTTACACATAGATTCCTAACCATTGAATTTTCCTACCAATTAGAAATCATTGATTTTGAATATGTTGTGGGAAGGAAGAAAAGGGTGATGTACTCCTTTCTCCTTGGGGGAATAGCTATCAATGGGAGGGGCTTAAAGAATCTCTTCACACCACAATTGGTAGACATTGGTTTGGAACTTACTGATAATTGCTATGTATATGAACTAGAGAGATTTACAACAAAATAGGTCTAGAATTTGAGCTTAAGAACATTTTTATCACTCAAATCCAACCCAACATTGAAGTAAAAAAGTAACCAACCAATGTTTTCCTAACTTATATGTGGAGATATATGAGATTCCTGTGATACCCCTCCCTTTCTTGGAAGATCTATTACATTGCAATGTGGATGTATTATCCTAATAAAATAATTACACACGTTTTCCAAAAGGGCTTGCAGGACCTAGATTGGATTGAAAAAATTGTGCCCATCAAAAATATAGGTAAGGAGTAGCTGAAATAGAATGAGATTATGTCCAAGAAACCATTGATGGGACTTGGAAAACATTATGGGATGGAGAGCATGATTCCCCTAATTTTTACTATGATTTAAGTAACGCATAAAGGAGAGGAGTTACATGAGCATGCGAGGAAGAAGAAGAGGCCTAGAGTTCGCCACATACTAAAACCAATAGTGGTTTAGTAGAAGAAATCCCTTCCCCTCCATCAAAATTATCTTCATGGTCATCACCAATTCATATGATACATGAACAATAATCCCAAGACTATAACCATATGGCTTAATTAGATTCAGAATATGGGAGCCTTGGGTGACAACTATAATAAGTAAATTTGGTAACTCAAATGACCCTTCATATAGAAATGGACAAACTTAAAAAATGAAGTAGATAATCTCCAATGTGTAGTCTTCAAAATCTAGGTAAGCAAACAACTACAATGGAGAAATCTAATAGGATTATGGAAACACCTTTAGGAAAAAGATTGGGGTAGATTATAGTCGTTGAACTAAAAAAGAAGAGGAAGTTGGTAGTGTCAAGATGCTTTAACCTTGAAGAGATAAAAATCATAGTATGAACTTAGGTACACCTACAAAGTCAAGAATTCCAACTACAAGGACAACACGAATATGTAATCCTCTTCCCTCTTCTTCTCTCCTACATATTTCTACACTTTCTTTATTGGTGCCTCTTGTTTACACTACTTCTCCTATCCCACACCTCTTACATCTTCCTTCCATCACTAAGGTATCCTCAATAGTTGTACCCACTACAATATCATCTCGATTATTCCAACCAATCATTTCCTCATTATAACCATCCCCTCTTTTGATGTCTCTATAATTATCCTTACTAGCTTTATAAATACTCCCACATCCCACTTTTATTTTACCCTAATTCTCTCCCTCCACTATAATGTTTATGCTCCTTTCCCCTAAAGAAATGTTGGCCTTGACCCAAAAAACATTGACATTTTAATATGGTCTACCTCAATGGTCCTCAATTGTAGCTAATTCCATCAACTCCTCCACATAACTGCACCAACACATACTGAAAGCTAGACATGCTTATGAGGTCAAGATGGAAATCTAGAGGTAAAAATAAGATTAACCAACCTGGTAGCAGATCCTGAGATAGATGCCGAATGGAAAATACCAAAGCAAAGGAATAAGAAAGGATAAACTCCATCAACCTCTCTCATAAGAAAATCCAGCAGAATTGCTCAAGTGGATGTCGGGTATACCTCCTCCACAGGCCGTCCCTCTAACCACACAGTCAGAATTAAGGAGGCCAGCAAGAATATTGCAGTTGGAACCCAGAAGACTCTTAAGGAGTTAGGAATTGGTAAGTACCTATGAAGATTATTTCTTGGAATATTAGGGGACTTAATAACCCCCATAAGTAAGATATTATCAAGAATATAATAAGGGATAGTAAACCTGATATCTTTCTAATTCAAGAAACCAAAATGAGTAAAGAGAAAGTTGAATCTTTGAAGTTTTTCAAAAACGGAAAAGTCAGTGGTGGAAGTTCTGAAGGTGCTTCAAGAGGCATTGCTACCATTTGGAATCTCAATTCTGTCAAAGGGCAAATTATCATCCAGGACAATAATTTCTCGTGTATCAAATTCGAGCATCTGAAAGATGGTACTACTTGGGTCCTTACTAACATCTATGCTCCCAACACCTTAAAGGCTAGAAATTCCTTCTGGAAAAATCTTATTCAAGCTAGGGACAACTTTAGGAATCTTAGCTGGTTGGTAATGGGAGATTTTAACACTCCTTTGAGAGAAGAGGAAAAATATGGAGGAAGCCCCCCCCAGTTGGAAAGCAGATTGGCCCTTATGGACTTCATAAATTCTCAGGCCCTCAATGATTTGGAAATTCAGGGATGTAATTATACTTGGACTAATAGGAGAATTGGTACTGACCTTATCCAAGTCCACCTTGATAGGACTCTCATTTCTGATGACTGATTTAGTCATTATTTCTGTTCTTTGTCAGCTCACATTTGGGTTGGCTCGGATCATTTTCCCATTACCTTTAATGTTGAATCCATCAACAAAAGGAGAAACTTCCCCTTCATATTTGAAAAAATGTGGACCCTCCACCCAGACATCAAAAGTAATATCCAGAAATGGTGGAGCATCCAAGTGGAAGGATCTGCAATGTATAGAGTTGTTAAGAAGCTTAAGAGTATTAAGGATAACATAAGAATCTGGAATAAATCCAGCTTTGGGAACATTTTTGAGGCCAAAAGTAAAGTCTAGGAGGATCTCAAAGAAATTCAAACTCAAATCCAGAAAGATGGTTTCAGAACTGTGTCCATTGCTGAAGAAAATGAGGTTCTCAAAAAATATCATGACATCATTGCCAAAGAGGAATACTTTTGGAAGCAGAGATCAAGAAGCATTTGGCTTAAGGAAGGCGATAGGAACACAAGATTCTTCCATATGTCGACTATCAAGCATAAAGTAGTTAATAGGATCTCCAAACTCGTGGTTGATAAAGCGGAGATTACTAAGGAGGAGGAAATCAGAAAGGAAGCCAAAAGTTTTTTTTCGGATCTGCTTAAGAGGGATAACATATTGGATACTGAAGATCAATCTTCTTTTCTCCTTAACATCCCTTGTCTCATAGATGATTATAAGAACGCCTCCCTTTCCTCCATTCCTTCTAATAAAAAAATAAAAAATGTTGTCTTCTCCTTTGATGGTAACAAAGCGCCGGACCCGGATGGTTTTCCAATGTTCTTCTTCCAAGATTTCTGGGACATTGTTGGGAAAGATGTTACCGATGGAGTTAAGGAATTTTTCGGGGCTAGGAAACTTCTGAAAGAAATCAACGACACTTTTCTGGCTCTCATACCTAAATCTCAAGGGGCCGACTCCATGGACAAATTCAGACCTATCAGTCTCTGCAATTCCTTTTATAAGATAATATCTAAGGTCCTAACGACCAGATTGCTTTCCGTCCTTCCTGCTATTATCAGCGACCAGCAAACTGGTTTTGTCCCTAGTCATCAAATTATAGATTCTATTATCACTGTGCATGAGAACATCCGTTCTCTAGTTAAAGCTAAGAAGCAAGGTCTTATTCTTAAGCTTGACCTCTCCAAAGCCTATGATAGGGTTGACTGGGATTTTCTCTTGAAGGTCCTCAAGTCTTTTGGTTTCTCCTCCAGAGTTGTGGATCTCATCACCCATCTTATCTCTTATGCTTCTTTTTCTGTCCTTATCAATGGTTCACCTTCCCCTTTTTCCCAAGCTTCCAGAGGTTTGAGGCAAGGGGATCCTATCTCCCCTATCCTTTTTATTATTATGGTAGAATGCTTTGGAAGGAGTATGGATAATTTGGTGTTGCAAGGCTCCTTTAAGGGCCTCCACCTGTTCTCTGCAGATCTGATTTGTTCTCATCAACAATTTGTCGATGATACAATTATCATGGGGGAATCTAGTATCTCTGAAGCTAAAATTTTGAAGAGTAATCTTTGCAAGTTTGCCTCTGCATTTGGCCAGCTTATCAATTGGACCAAAAGCGAAGTCTTTTTCATCAACACTCCAGAGAGAAGACAACAAAGAATCAGTAGAATCTTGGAGTGTAGGATTGCTGATCTTCCTGCAAATTACCTTGGTCTCCCTATGGGTACTGCTCCGCCTGACTCCTTCTAGAGCTCTCTAGTGGACAAATTCCAGAAAAAGTTAGCTGGATGGAAAGGAGCCCTCCTTAGTCAGGCTGGTAAGCTCCAACTCCTTAAAGCTTCTCTTCAAAGTATTCTGATATATGCGCTCAGCCTTTTCAAAATTCCTATGAAGTATGCTGATGCGATTGAGAAAATCCAAAGAAGATTCCTTTGGTCTGGGGTTGAGGACAAGAAAAGAATGTCCCTGGTGGCTTGGGATCAAGTTTGTAAACCGAAGAGACATGGCGGGTTGGGACTGAGAAGGATCCGTACTCTAAATGAAGCACTTCTGTCCAAACAAGTTTGGAGAATGTTCCATCTTGATACCGAATGGTGTAAAATTTGGCGAAGTAAGTACTCTCTTCTTTCCTCTTCCATGTCTTCTTTTATCAACTCTGACATTAGTATTAATGGTTCCCACATACGGAATTATGCTTCAAAATGTAAAGAAAGTATAGCAAAAGGAGTGTTCTAGAAAGTTGGAAATGCTAGGAAAGTTCATTTCTGGGAGGATCCCTGGCTTTTTGAAAAACCTTTGATAGAAATCAATGAATGGCCCCCCTTTGCTCCCTCTTGTATTAGATCTTATGGCTCCTTAGTTGCTGAGTATTGGACTGGAAATGAATGGCAAAATATTGAAAGCATTCACCCAAGTCTCTCTAAGCTTAAGACTCATCTGTTTGCGGTCTGGTTGAACAATGAAGCTGACTCCCTGATCTGGAAACTTAATCCTAAAGGTACCCTCATTGTCTCTTCCATGTTTGGTATCCTGACCCCTGATCCTTCAGTGAATCCCATCTGGTCTAAAGTCTGGATTAGAGGCCTTACCCCCAAGATCAACTTCTTCTTCTCGACTGTCCTTCACAATAAAATCTTAACCCTTGACAACCTGAAATGTAGAGGCTTTGCTTTCCCCAACAGATGTGCTCTTTGCCTTCAGGAAGAAGAGTCTGTGGATCACCTGGCCATCCACTGCCCCTTCTCTACCTCCATTTGGGAAAGGTTCCTCATTAGTTTTAGTACTACCTAGGTGTTCCCCAAAACCATCTCAGATTTGTTCTCCTCCTGGAACATAAAATGGTCTAACTCTTTTTTGAGTTATTTGTGGCAGCTCTCGCTTCCTCACATCCTGTGGGGTCTTTGGAAAGAAAGAAATAACCGAATCTTCAGGGATGTTTCACTCAACCAGGATATTGTGTTCCAGAAAATCCAATGGGCTATTCAAAAGAATATAGAGATCAATGAGGGTCCTTGTGTTGCGAACAACCTTCAGGAAGCTATCATTCTTAGGGCTTGGAACATGAAGTGTTCTGATAGCTCTAACCTCTCTCATAATAAAAGGCTTGATGCTATTTGGAAAACTCCTCCCCAAGGTTGGTTCAAAGTTAATTTTGACGGTGCTGCCAAAGGTAACCCGGGTCCTTCAGGTTATGGAGCTGTTCTAAGAGATGACAAAGGAATGTGCAAGGAAATGGCTGCTGTCCCTGTTGGGGTTCAAACTAACCATAAAGCCGAAGCAATGGCTGCTCTCCAAGGTATACTCCTAGCCAAAAAATGGAATTGTCCCTACCTTTGGATCGAAGGGGACTCAAACAATATCATAAATTGTCTTAAGGGGGTCTCAAAACCTTCTTGGTCGATCAACAACATTATTACCTTTGCTAGAGACCTCATTTGCACCTTCAAAAAAAGCTACATTTCCCACATTTATCGGGAGGCCAACGGTTCTGCTGACTAGGCCGCCGCTGCGATAGTTAATAAGGAAGTGATGACCATGTGAATGAGAGAACATGTACTCCCCGAAGATGTCAGGCAAATCATTTGTCATGATCATTATAGAAGTACTCCTAAGATTCTCGATGGACAGGAAAATTATGAAAATAATTGATTTGAGAACTTCGAGTCACTGTAATAATAAGATTTTCATTATTTATATTATCATCGCAATAAGTTCCCACGCTTTCTAGGTGACTCTTATTGTTTTGAAAAGCTTTTCGGCTAATTTGCTCTGCAAGTTTCAAAATCTAGTGTTGAACAACGACAAAATGGGTGGCAACAGGAGGCGATATGAACCAAGTAGCTTTAAAGAATGGAAACAAAAGGAGGAGGTTTGGGGTATTCTATAGAAGGGCGGCCTCTCTAAATTCATGGAGAGACTCCATGGTCGTGATGACATGGTCACCAACTTTTTCTGTAAAAACTGGAAGAAGGGAATGCTGAGAATGGGAGATCAGATTGTGGAAATCGACGAGGATCTAATTGCTCAAGCTACGGGCCTCACAAGAGATGGGTGCAACTTCTACAGAGATAGGAAAGTCATCAGGGAAGCTATAGAAAGATACCCGGACATGGAGAAAGAGAAGAAACGACTGGTAAAGTTGAGCAAAACCTACTACCCGCCTAGGGCTTTTGCCAAGCCCTGGTGGGAATTTCTCTTTGTTTTAATGTGATATATCATGCTAGATGGTAGGTTCACCAAATTCTATGGTTATCACTTTGTCCTACTGAACCACTTTAGGCACAATGATAAGGTAAATTTTCCTTATTTTTTGCTCTGTTCAATGAATGCGTCCCTCAAGACCCACAAAGAGAACCCACGGGGTGATACGACTATGCACCAAGGCCTGATGGTCCTCATCTATGATCATCTTAAGGCCAACCAAATTGCTCGCATGCAACCCTCTACGGATACTGAGGATGAGGGGTCTGACCCTGCCTTTTCAGAGGATGAGGAATCTGAAAGCGACCCCACGACCGACACTGATGACAACATGGATGTCTCAGATTATGATAGTGGAAAGAAGAGGAAATACAACATAACCAGACCCTCATCCTCCAAGGGCAAAAAGCCCAAAGGTAAACCCTTGATTAGCATTTCTTTGAAAGAGGAGACTTCAGACGACTCTGAGGAAGAGTACCCTCAAAGGCGGCTGAAGAGGAGGACTAAAGTTCACACCCAGGCCAGAAAAATGCACAAGAAGAAAGAGGTGATTGTTAAGGAACCAGAAGCTCAAAAGTAGGTTAGGGACCCAGATAACAACCAAAATCCAAAAAAGGAGACATTGGAAGAGGCTCTTAGGGCTATTGACACCACCACCCTGCACACCCCTAAAGTGGAAATGGCTACCCCTGAAATAGTTGACCACCCATCTAATCCTCCTCCCGAGGGTTTGCATATTTTTATGGAAACAATCGAGTGGCTCATCAATGGTTACAAGAAAGCTGTGGACGAAAATAAAAAACTCTGTAACAGAATCCTGATCCTGGAAACCATCAATACAGGGGAAGGGAAAACCATGGCGAACTTCATTGAGGACCTGAAAAGTACCATCACCAAAGCTGAAGACATAAGAGATGCTTTCAATCCTAGGTTCGAAAAAATTGAGAAGGATTTGTTGGAAAGAAAGAATCTTGCTGACACCAATGACCACATTCTCACAGATACTGTTAGCAAAATTGGTAAAATAGAGGAGTGTCTGAAGAGCATTGCCGAACAGAGCCTCAACATCTTGAAGATTTCAGCCAACAACACCAACACTCTCATCAGCAAGTTGGATGATGATAAAGAAATTATGGACATTGACTCGGAAACAGAAGGAACAGGGGAAGTTCAAGGTCCCAGAACCCGTACCAGAGGCAAAAAGAAGGACAAAAAACCAAACAAGGATCTGGAAGACCTTAAAGCTGTCGGGGCTACTTACGACGAGCTGGTGATGAAGGCAGAGGACTTGTTGAAGAAATTACTGTGTAGTGCCCTCTCTGTTTCTTTGCTGTTGTTTGTTTTGCCGTCTTTTCGGTTTACTGGCTTTTGGCTAGTCTTTTTGTATGCGGTTCTTAAGCATTGTTGGTGACTTATCTTAATATCTCTTGCGAAAGGTTTCGGGTCCTGAAAACCTATTTTTTTAATTAATTAGAACCACCTAGGTCATTTTATGACCCTGTTCAATTATATTTGATGATTTGAAATATGAATCCTAATGTGGATAAATTACGAGACTTAGTGAATGTAGTGGTTAAGAGTTTGACTTTGGCATGACCTGAAGATAGAGTGGAATTGATGGAAGAAGCACAATTTTTTTTCACCTCATATGTCCTCAAACTTAGTAGGATGTTAGATTAAAGAAAATTTGATCTACGATGAACTAGAGATATAGTAAATAATCTCAACACACAACTAAAAGCATAAGACTAGGAAATCTAGAAGCTAAATGCAAAACTCTAGATTCAAGCTCTAATAAAGAGGCTACAAATAAAGTTAGAGAAAATAATCATCCTACCATTAGAGATCAGTAAAACTAAGCTAACATTAGAGGCATACCTTCAAAATATATAAAGTTGAAAGAGTTAGAGAAAAGGGTGTTAGACACAACAAATTTTCATAAACAATTGTTTTTAGTAGATTCCCAAAAATAAAGCACAAACACAATTCAATTATTATAAGTGGAATTCCATTTGTCCAACTAGCTACCTAGAGTTACACCCTTGGTGAAGGACTCGTATGCCACACATTGGCCTAAAATTATAGACATGGGCATGAAGCTTACTATTGTGCTAAAATTTGAGTTTGATGATGTCATTTCGCTCTTCTAAGGTCTCTCAAGATAAAATTTGAGTTTCATGATATCCTTTCACTCTTCCAAGGTCTCTCAAGCATAATACCTAGTTATTAAAGGAGTTGAGAAAATACAACACCACAGGAGTCCAAATAATCTCTGCAAGCTGAAAAACCTGTTACAAGGAGAAGCAAGGAAGCAAATACAGAAAAACAAATACACAGAGAATACTCAAAAAGAGAGAACTCAATATTCACAAAAATATGTAATGTGATTCTTACAATGAAAAGAAAGAACTCAACCTTTAATAGGTCAAGAAACCCTAAAAGGGAAAACCTAGGTTTGCACATAATAATTAATTAAAATAATTAATTATATGCACCTAAAGTTAGCTTAAGTGTAAAAGAGATAAAGGGAACTTAAATAATTAAATAAACAATGTTTAATTAATCAAGTAAATACCCGAATACTCTAACAGTTATTTGATAAGCACTTTGGTCATTATGGGTATTCATCATAAGAGAGCTACTATAGTGAAAGTGAATGATATTTTTACTCAAAGAAAAGCCACTCTGAAGTGCAATAATTGTTGGCATTATGATGATGTTGTGATTGTCATTGATGGAAACACACTTGCTTTGTGTACACTTTCTTGATGTATGAGTTATGCTCAACCAATATTTGTTCCAACCGGTATTATGTATTATAGTCTTTAGACTATCGGTGTTTTGCAGAAGATGTTTCCTGGTCACAAACTGACTGAAGACCTAAAGCGGTATGAATACCTCAAGCGGTTCGAGGATCTCAAGCGGTACGAAGGAACAAAGCGGTAGTTAACATTTTTCCAGTCTTCACTTTTGACAACCGGTAATTGGTAAATTCTATGAACCGGTATTGCTCTGTGATGAGTTACCAACTGGTATTTCTGTGATGAGTTATCATCCACTGATACTTTGGTGGTGATTTTGTGTTGTGTTACCAAATGTGTCTAGATGCACTGAACCTAGGAACTTGTAACATAATCCTATTGGACTGACATGAAATCAGACTCCTTTATAAGGACATCATGTCTAGGGTTTTAGATGACGAGGTTTTGTATGTGTGATCATACAAGAGCAGATAAGGTCTATGTGAAGAGTAGGAGTGTGGAGATATTGAAGACTGAAGTAATGCTGAAATGTATTAACAATGAGCTATCATGGATCTAACTAAGCATACTGTGCTAGTATCTAGATCACTCACTTGTTGATTACTCACATCTTCGACAAGTCTGAAACCCTTAACCGGGTAGGCCTAGCAAAGCCTTTGTAAATCCTCTAACAAGGTGGTTCACAACTATGAATCTGAAATCCTCTCACAAGGTAGTATTTAACAGGACTTATCTCCTAACAGAGATCTAGATTCCTAACAGGATTTGTTCTAGTGAAGAACATTGTATGACCTTAACTAGTTTGACCTTAACCGGTCTGGTTTCTATTCTGTAGATAGTTACTTGTGAGTTTCTTCTCACCGTGGTTTTTCCCATTTGGGTTTCCACGTCAAAACTTCTTGTGTTATGGTGATTGTGTTCTTGTGGGTGAATGCTTTATTTTTTATTTGGTTTGCATTTATCTTAACCGGTTTATTTGTAAATTTGTCATACCGGTTATCTGCTAAACTATTTAAGTGTTTGAATTTAGTGTTTTTTGGTATACTAATTCACCCCCCCCCTCTTAGTATTCATCAATAATCAATTAACTAATTTAGAGTAGGTTGTGCAACTAATGAGGAGGCACATTGTTTCACTTGTGCAACAAATATTCCCCTTCTCATTTAAAAATGAAAATACAATGTCAGAAGAAGGCGTTTTCAAGGAATTTCTCACAAATAAACAAGCATACCATATATTTTTTAGGGGTTGGTTCCAAACATCAAGAATTATATACATAGAGGCAATTATTTGTCCTCTAGTGTAATTCTGGTTTTAGCTTAAGGCTATCGTTCAGAAGATATAAATCTTCTAACATAAGGACATCATTTACTTAGACAAGGCCATTGATACACTCAAAAGGAAAGTCCATCCAACTGATAGGAAGTAAGCATCACTTCAGTCCACCCTTGAGAAAATGTGAGTACTCCTTTAGAGTGGGTACTAAAATTTTAAATTTTTTATTACTTTTTAATAAGCTATAGTTACTTAGATATCAATGGTTGAGTTTTTCCTTGCAAGAAAGTATCCCCTGAGAGGCCATCACAATTGCATATCTTCACTCCCCATTCACTCTTTAGGATACCTTCTTTTACAAGCACCTTTTCTTTACGAGCTTCTTTTAGGGTAGATACTTTTTGTTTTCTATGTTTGGCTAATATTCATTATTATTCAACAATATAGCCTTCCCTTTCTATGTTGTAGTTTTCATTTGGTTGCATAACTTCTTGTCATCTCCAAAAATTCTTTTTTCTCCAAAGGCCTATAGTGAATCTACACATTTTTCATTTGTAAAGATTAATGATGTACACTCCTCTAAGGCATTGTCGATATGACACATCTTCACATCTTCCCAGTTGTGCCATTGATTAGAAGTTAAAAAAACAACATGATGTGGGGACTTCTCATGTTAAAGTTAAAAAGTAATGGAAAATCTTTAGTAATTTAGAAATCTTGATTGTTTCCAAAGACCAATGGATGCTATAATTTTTGGAAGTTCCCAATTTAATTACTTAATGCAATTGTGTAATTGACTAGAACTGAGTTAGCATACTTGACAGGCCTAGTTTGATCACCAATTTTTGTGAAACACAAGTAATCTAAAAGGAAGAGTTCACTTGTGTGCTACATGTCTACTTGGTGCTCTATGGAGATATTGTTTATAGGGGTAGTGTTTTTTTTTATTTTATTGGTTAGTAATGATATGGTATTGTAGTGTCATAAAATTGCGACCCCTGCAATTTTAACCACATTTTAGGTCCTCACCTCGGCGGCGACATCTTCTTCCCCAACCAAGACCTATTTCTGCATTGTCACCCCTTCACCCTTCCTCCTTCAAGACTTGTGGTTTCTTTAGACCCTGTTCGGGCCCCAAAATAGGGCAAGACAGGGGCGTGGCACCCTTGTCCCCACCCCTTAGGGTGGCCCTAAGCTAGGTCTAATCGGTCTCCTATGCATAATTTTCCTTCGGGGTTTGTAATTCCTCTTTGTCGGCCTTCAGTGGTTGAAAATAAATCCTTGAGGCATGTATAAAAGGGAATTCAATTCCCTCATTTAGAGGAGGATAAGAGGCATAAGGATAGGATATGAGATTTCAAGGTCATCATCAAGCATTCAAGCATTCAAGTCTTCTTCATTCATCCATTGGAGCAACATTACAACATTCATTTGCAAGGATGTGTGTGTGTTAGGGTTTTGTCATTTTACATTCCATTTCATACAACACTTGTGGTTACATTCAAGAAGCAAAGCAATCATCATCAACAAGTTGCAGATCTACAAGGTATACATTTCCATCATTTACATTCAAGCATTTGCAATTACTTTCTTTCAAGGTTGATTCCTCAGCCGGGGTTTGATTGAGGAAAACCCCTATCCACAACTATTATCCCTCTCTTTTCTGTGTGTATGTTGCAGTTGCGTAGCTGTAATTGTAGGTTTGGGCTTCATTTGTAGAGATAGAAGAACCCTTTTCATTTCACGGATTTTGTCGAGGACCATGTACATTGTCGCCACGGTCCCGACGACTTTTCTCCAAATTTGCAAGGCATATTTGTATCAGTCTAATTATCTCAGATCCGAAATTACAGCGTGATCCCAAACCAGTAGCTCCTCATTCCACATAGTCAACAAGTCAACTTTCTCATTTACAAAAGAGGGTAAATCACACTTCAACCCTTGCAATCCACCTGGAATCACATCCTTGTTTCCCTTGGATTTGGATCTAGTGGATTCAAGCCCCTCTTTTGAATGTAAAGTTCCTCCAAGTGAAAACCATCCTAGTGACTTCCTTTCTCTCTCCTAGGTGGGGAGTCACTAGGGTTCAATTTTCCACTTTACATTTTGGTGAACCCAATGTCTTACACATTAATTCTGATTTCTCATTGTTAGATCTGATTAATTGCAATTTGAATTTCAAATTTTCATTTTCAAGTTTGATCTATTTGCAAATTTTAGAGGTTAATTGCATAAAAACCCTAATTTTTCATTTTGAGAAAATTAAGCTTGTGAGGTGTAAAATTTTAATTGCTTGTTTCAGATCTGATTTCTATTTCAAAATTGCAATTCAAATCAGTCTCTTTATTCTGAAAATTCAGTGGTTAAATCATAAAACCCTAATTTTAAGATTCTTGTATTTTTGACCTTTGACTGCAAGTTTGACCAATCTAGACATCTCTAAATCGGTTGTTTTTTTGGATTCCGCATTAAAATCATAATCTCTATCATCCCTGAAAATTTCAAAAAAAATTGGTTGGACCGTGTGCACTCCTGCCACGGTCCTCGACTTTTTTCCCAAAATTTTGGGAGACGGAATTGACTGTATTTTTTTGCTCAAATCCATAAAATCAGCGTACTTTATCAATTTTAACACTCTCTAAGGTCAAACACAAATTCAAGATTCATCAAATTCAAATCTTAAAATTAATTTTCATAGAAAGCTCCTAATTTTAGATCTGCTTTTTCAGCAAATTCATATTTCACTTAGGAGACTTTCAATGGCAATTAATAAATTGGATTTACTTGCTCTTTCACATGTGATTACATTGTTTTTTGCATATATTTACTACAATCATGTGTCGGATAAGAGTTTATTTCATTCCTGTTGCTTCTCTTTATTCATAACACTTGGTCATATTGCGTCGTTAGGATTTCCAAATTATTTTCTTTTCAATTAGATCTCAAAGTTTTCATGTATCATTTATGTTGCATTACGGTGATGTTGTTAACAAAATTCATTTCCTATGTTAATCACCTTAAAGATTTTGTAGATACTAAACCTAGATATCCTAACCTTTGTACCTCTCCTAGGGTATCTAGTGTGGATGAGATGAGACCTAATGCTTTAACCAATGATCTCCATAAAAAAGAGCAAGCATTGGAAAGTAAAATGGATCCATCTTCTTCTTCTACACGTACCCTTGAGAAAGAGGGGCAATATCAAAACATCAACATTCTTACATATTTAGATCCTCCTTATTCTCCTAAGACCTATCTTCAACATCAAAGTCTATGTAGGGAGGATGATGTCATGCATTTTATTCATGACCTTTGCCCTCGCATAGAAATAACTAAAAATAAGCTTTTATATTATGAAGATGTTCCTCCCCAATCTTCCAAAAAGGATAAGCTTGATAAAGGAAAAGAGATTGTCATTTCACATGATACTCCTCCTTCATCTACAAATCCTTTTCTGCCTCCTTACACATCAGATTTCGAATAAATTCATGACCATGTTCCTCCATCTAGTCAATTGCAACATTTTTATAGTCATGGCTTTCATATAATTACACAACAAGTTTTTAAAGGACAAGGAATTGGGAAATTTGATCATGAAATTCATGTACCTATAAATCCTCCTACACAAACTACTACAAGAGGCCTAGGAAGTAGTACCCCTCTTTCTATGGATGAATTCTTTAGGCTTCAAAAATTTAAAGATTACCTTCAAAAACAACAAATCAAGAGAGCCTGCAAGAATGCTTCTTCTTCAAAGCGTCCTTTTTGTTCATTTCATCAAACCCATGACCATAATGCTAATGATTGCCTCGATTTTCAAAATTTATTCAAGATGGCATAGATAGTGGCAAAATTAGAATTGTGGCTAAAGAAACTTCTTCTTCTAACAAACCCTCTCCTTTATTTCAAGACGATATTTATCATCCTGACAAATTAGTTGCAAGAATCTATTGGAGATTGAAATATGACAGGAACCTTTCCTTTCCTCCTCAAAATAAAAACAAAAATCTTAAGCAAGTGAAAGGTATTGAATATTGCATTTTTCATGATTCATATTCACATTCTCTTGGAAAATGTTATGCATTGAAGAAATTTGTTCAACTGCAATATGATCGTGCACAAATTTGTCTCACAACAGATCTACCTGTATTTCTTGGTAAAAACATAGTGCCTTAGCACTTCTTTTCCCTTCATGTTGCTCTTCACCCTATGGCATAATTAGCCCATTTAACATGGGCTCTTTATCATTAGTGGTGGTATTGTTTGTTGGCATTATAACAGACAATAAGAGATTGTTGGCGTTTCAATTAGGATATTGAGAAGGTTGTTGATAATTATGGATACAACTGATTAAGGATGTTTACTGTCTTCACAATATTATTTTGTCATTGATGTCAAGAAATTGATTTTTTGATTTAGTATGATGTTGCCATATCTTAAGAAGTATGTTTTTAAGAGAATTAAGATGTCAGTAAAAGACACAGAAAGAATGTGATGAATAAGGGGAGGAATAAGTTATTCAATGGACAACTATTACCGAGTTAGACAATGATGAGATCATGTTGTTTAGATTGTTTTGATATCCTACATATGCTATTGTTTGTAAGGTTAATACTATACTATGTTACCGAGCAAGGAACCTATTCGGTAAACCCTAAGGTTATCGCTATCGGTTAATGAAGGCGGAATGTCTACCGAGTGAAGTTAAGTATTTACCAAGTTGCAACCGAGTAATAACAGAATGCATTGGATGAATGCATGCGTTATTTAATGATGGAAGCTGATGAGCTGGTTATGATTAAATGATTGATACAACATGTATGAAGTTTGTTAAGGATCTATGGCAATGGAAGATCGGCAGGAAGATCTACAACTCATATTGAACCGCAATACCCTAGCACAAGTTCCAAGAAATGTATGCAAGTTCCAAGGCGAGGTAAAACATTTTCAGATCGAAAGATACATTGAACCTAGTCAAGATTGAAGATCTGATGGCTATGATTGATCATGGGAAATGTGATCAAAGAGATTAAGCGGTTAGCAAATTGTTTATAAATAAGGAACTGTTGATAAACAATGTATGCAGGCAAGTGTAAGCACAGGGATGCTACATAGTGATTACCGAGCACAGAAGCTTGAAGACCTGTTTGAATAACAGAGTAAGGAGCCCAGCAAAGGGACAAGATAAGTCCTATGAATAGATTGTATTGAGCAAATAAGAATCTACTTTAGCATTTTAGATGCAAAGTTGAAGACATACTCATTACTGTTATTTATTTGTAAGTGACAGAAAATCTCTTAACCGAGTGGACTTAATAGTCTTATTTGTAAATCCTCTAGCAAGGTGACAGTATGATTGAGTGTTTGAAACCCTTTAAAAAGGTCACCTCTAATAAGGTGAAGATCCTAACAGATCTGAGGGAAATCCCTTAACCGGGTCACATCTAGCAATGTGTTTGTAATCTTTAACAGGATTTGCTTTTAACCGAGCATACTCTATAAGAGTATATTTCTTAGTGGGTCTGAAATCCCACAGTGGTTTTTCCCTATTTGGGTTTCCACGTTAAATCTGGTGTTATGAGTGTTGTTAGGATTATGTGTTCTTAAATTTGCATGTTTTACAGTTTTGGTTACATATATCTGTTAAAGCTACCAAGGTTGAATCTGTTGAATATATTGAAGATTAAGTTTGTATGATTCACCCCCCCCATCTCATCTTATTAACAATTGGCATCAGAGTTATCAACTGGTATTAGAGCATTGGACTCTGGAAGAAAAGTTTAAAGGTACTTGAGGAAAAGATCCAAAGATGTATAAGAGGGATGCACCGAAGCTGAACAAGTCAAGTTTCTCTACATGGCAGAAAAGGATGAAGCTGCACCTATCAGGAATTGGAGAATATGTTGTATATTATCTGGAGAATGATTTCATTACACCTAGAACCTATCCATTGACAATGGAAGAGATAAAGGCAAAGCAAGAACATATTCAAGCAATGATTGAAATAACATTTGCATTGACCGACTCAGTGTTTAATGATCTAGAAGGCTGCAATGATGCCAAGGCAATGTGGGACAAGCTCATATCTATGTATGGTGGTGATGAACATGTTCAAAGAGAAAAAGTGGACAGTCTAAGAGGACAAATTGAATCTATGAGAATGAATGAAGGGGAGAACATAACCCAGTACAGTACAAGGTTAAAGGAGATTGTCAATCAAATCAAAGGAGCAAGAGGAACCATTGAAGAGAAGGATGTCACAAGTAAGCTATTAAGAACCCTTCTACCTGCTTATGCAATCTGAGTCTCTGCAATCAATGAATTGAGGTATGTACCCAATATGCCAGTTTCTTTGGATGCTACTATTGGTAAGCTACATGCATTTGAGTTAAGTAACTTTGATAACAGTGGGTCTTTGGTAAATAAAATTGAGTCTGCATTTAGTTCTTTTCATCTTGATGAATCTGATGATTACAATAATAGAAAGTATAAGTACTCTGAAGGGAATCATAGTGGAGCAAGTGAAATATTTCGCAAAAACATGGAGGAGGTACACAAACTTTATGAAGAAATCAGAAAGCAAGAAGAGTTTGAAGCACTATTAGCCAGAAGGCTACCGAGAGGAAAAGGTAAGTACAAAGGAAAGTTGCCTTTGAAATGTTTTAACTGTGATAGAATAGGACATATGGCTTCTAATTGTCCTGACACAGAATCCAGTGAAAAGAGAGATTACCGAGATGACAGACAGAAAGATAATCATTACAGAGGACACCGAGACTTCAAAAGAAGAGATAAAAAGACATGTCTAATAGCTGATGAGGAATCTAATGATGACAAATCAGATGAAACTGATACAAAGGAAGTTGTTTATGTGGCTATCAAAGATGGATCAGATGAAGAAAGGTACCAAGAAAAAGCTTTAATATCTCACATAAATACTAATGATTCTTGGATCATAGATAGTGGATTCTCACATCACATGACAGGTGATAAACACAAGTTTGTTATGTTAGAAGATTATGATGGAGGTTATGTAAGATTTGGTAATGATGCACCATGTCCAGTGAGAGGTAAAGGATCTATAACACTTATCGACAATGCTAAATGTAATGATGTTTATTGGGTTGAAGGTTTGAAATACAATTTGTTGAGTGTAGCACAACTAAACAATACAGGATACCGAATAGAGTTTCAGAAAGGAATTGTCAAAGTTCATGACAAGCATCGAAAGTTAGCAGCTACCGGGACACAAACAAAAGGTAACACATTTCACCTTGACTCAACTCGGAATAAGTGTCTATATGCAAAGATAGATGATACCTAGTTGTGGCATAAAAGGTTTTGTCATGTAAATTTTGATAATCTGATCAAAATAAGCAAGAAGCACCGAGTAAGAGGTCTACCGAGTCTTGAGAAACCTGAGAATGCTATATGCCGATGATGCTAGATGGGTAAGATGACAAGATCAAGCTTTACAAGTAAGTCCTACACTTCTAAGGGAATTTTAGATCTTGTGCATACTAATCTTTGTGGTCCTATGAAAGTTCAGTGTTATTATGGTGATAAGTATTTCATATTATTTGTGGATGATTACTCAAGGATGATGTCAGTAATGTTTTTAAAAGAAAAATCAGAAGCTTTTCAAATGTTTAAATGGTACAAGGGAAGAGTTGAAAATGAAGCAGGAAGACAACTGAAATGTCTTAGATCTGATAGAGTAGGTGAGTTCACTTCTGATGAATTTAACTTCTATTGCAATGATCATGGTATAAAGAGGCAAGTATCTACACCGAGAACACCCCAGCAAAATGGGATAGCCGAGAGAAGAAACAGATCAATTGTGGATTGTGCAAGAACCTTGATGATAGAAAAGAAGGTACCTCAAACATTTTGGAGAGAAGCAATCAACACTGCAGTTTACACCCTGAACCGAGTACAACTGAAGAAAGGAACCTTGAAGACACCATATGAAATCTGGTATGACAAGAAACCTAATGTAAGTTATTTTAAAATCTTTGGAAGTAGATGCTATGTTCACAAAGATGACAAAAATGGTAAGTTTGATCAGAAAAAGTGAAGAAGGAACATTTCTTGGTTATTCTTCTAGAAGCAAAGCATTTAAATGTCTGATCAAATCATCTAACAAAATAGTAGAAAGTGCAAATGTGAAAATTGATGAATTTGCAGAAAGAAATGATGAAGGAAACTCCAAAGAACCAAAAGATTATGAAGGATTCGTATATGTTCAACCGAGAAGTCCTACCAAGAAAACTGCCGAAGGAAATGAAGAGAATATCCAGTTACCGAGTGATGAAGAAGATCATACAAAGTCTACCAAGCCTATATTAGCCAAGTATGTCAGAAGAAATCATGCATCAAGTCAGATTATAGGAGATAAGAATGATCCAGTGATGACAAGGAATAAACTGAGATAGAACACATGTCTGATATCTGAATTTGAACCAAGGATAGTGAAAGAGGCATTTAACAGTGAAGATTGGATAAATGCTATGACAGAAGAGATTGATCAAATCAAGAAGAATGACACATGGACATTGGTCCCAAGACCGAAGGACAAAAATGTAATCGGTACAAAGTGGATTTTCAGAAACAAGCTGAATGAAAAAGGTGAGGTCATTCGAAATAAAACAAGACTAGTTTGCAAAGGTTATGCTCAAGAAGAGGGAATTGATTATGGTGAGATTTTTGCACCTGTGGCAAGACTTGAAGGAGTAAGAACATTGTTGGCATATGCTACTTACAAGAATTTCAAAGTATATCAAATGGATGTCAAATCTGCATTTCTGAATGGTATATTAGAACAAGAAGTTTTTATTGAACAACCTGAAGGATTTGTTGAAGGAGAGAATAAAGATCAGGTATGTAAATTGAACAAAGCTTTATATGGTCTGAAACAAGCACCTAGAGCATGGTATGAAAGATTGCACTATTATTTAATCAAGATTAGTTTTATAAGGACAAGTGAAAACAACAATATGTACATGAAGAATGATGAAAATGGAATACTGATCTCAACCATATTTGTTGATGATATTATCTTTTGTGGAAATGACTCTTTATGCAAGAACTTTGGAAATGAAATGAGCAAAGAATTTGAGATGTCATTAATCGGTGAGATAAAGTATTTTATAGGTCTATAGATACTGCAAATGAAAGATGAGATTTTCATTACTCAATCCAAGTACATAAAGGAAATCTTGAAGAAATTTGGAATGGAGGATTCAAAACCAGTAAGTACTCCCATGACTACCAACTATAAACTATCAAAGAATGATGAATCCACATCTGTTGATGAGACAATTTACTGATCTATGATTGGAAAGTTGCAATATGTTGTAAACAGTAGGTCAGATATAGCACATGCAGTAGGTATAGTTGCAAGATTTTCTGCAGATCCCAAGGAAACACACATGACAACAATCAAGAGAATTTTCAGATACTTGAAAGGCACTGAGGATTATGGCTTAGTATATCAGAAAGGAAATGACTTTGATTTAAAAGTTTATATTAATGTTGATTAGGCAGGCAACATAGATGACAAGAAAAGCACAAGTGGTGGAGCTTTCTTTTTAGGAGAAAGACTAGTGAGTTGGCTTAGCAAGAAACAAGGATGTATTTCACAGTCAACAACAGAAGCTGAACATGTTGCTGCAACATTGAATTGTACCAATATAACATGGATCAAACAACTGTTGGAAGGCATAAATGAGAAATTTACTGAGCCAGTAACTATATTCTATGATAATAATAGTGCCATTAACATTTCAAAGAATCCTGTTATGCACTCTAAGACAAAGCACATCTCTATCAAATATCATTATTTTAGAGAAGAAAGTGGTGTTGGAGTATGTTAGCTCAAAGGAACAAATAGCAGATATTTTCACCAAGCCACTGCCAAGGGACACTTTTGAGTATCTCAGAAGTAAGTTAGGGGTCCTACCCCTATCTTCTACTCACTGACTGAGTTCGGTGAAAGCATCAATTCGATGACTCTAAAGAATACCTTTTAGGAGTTGATGCTGATTTACACACTTTAGGATGTTTTCTAAAGGTGTGCAGGAAACAAAAATAGGGAACGAGAATTGAAGATAAAATGCTCTAACCGAGACTGAGTTGATACTGAACAGCAAAGGAATTACTTCACACAGGAAGAAATTATGTATTAGTTTTCTTTTGGCATTGTTGTCAAAGGGGGAGAAGACTAATGTATGGGGGAGAAGACTAATGACAGGGGGAGAGCATTTTAGCAATCTAAGCAATCACAATCACAACAATCTGAATTCGAATCTTTTAGGTCAAATCAATTGGTTTTGCCATCAATGCCAAAGGGGGAGATTGTTGGCATTATAACAAACAATAAGAGATTGTTGGCATTTCAATTAGGATATTGAGAAGGTTGTTGATAATTATGGATATAACTGATTAAGGATGTTTACTGTCTTCACAATATTATTTTGTCATTGATGTCAAGAAATTGATTTTCCGATTTAGTATGATGTTGCCATATCTTAAGAAGTGTGTTTTGAAGAGAATTAAGATGTCAGTAAAAGACACAGAAAGAATGTGATGAATAAGGGGAGGAATAAGTTATTCAATGGGCAAATATTACCAAGTTAGAACATGATGAGATCATGTTGTTTAGATTGTTTTGATATCCTACATATGCTATTGTTTGTAAGGTTAATACTATACTATGTTACCGAGCAAGGAACCTAGTCGGTAAACCCTAAGGTTATCGCTATTGGTTAATGAAGGCGGAATGTCTACCGAGTGATGTTTAGTATTTACCGAGTTGCAACCAAGTAATAACATAATGCATTGGATGAATGCATGCGTTATTTAATGATGGAAGCTAATGAGCTGGTTATGATTAAATGATTGATACAACGTGTATGAAGTTTGTTAAGGATCTATGGCAATGGAAGATCGGCAGGAAGATCTACAACTCATATTGAACCGTAATACCCTAGCACAAGTTCCAAGAAATGTATGCAAGTTTCAAGGCGAGGTAAAACCTTTTCAGATAGAAGGATACATTGAACCTGGTCAAGATTGAAGATCTAATGGCTATGATTGATCATGGGAAATGTGATCAAAGAGATTAAGCGGTTAGCAAATTGTTTATAAATAAGGAACTGTTGATAAACAATATATGCGGCCAAGTGTAAGCACAGGGATGCTACATAGTGATTATCGAGCACAGAAGCTTGAAGACCTATTTGAATAACAGAGTAAGGAGCCCAACAAAGGAACAAGATAAGTCCTATGAATAGATTGTATTGAGCAAATAAGAAGCTGCTTTAGCATTTTAGATGCAAAGTTGAAGACATACTCATTACTGTTATTTATTTGTAAGTGACAAAAAATCTCTTAACCGAGTGGACTTAATAGTCTTATTTGTAAATCCTCTAGCAAGGTGACATTCCGATTGAGTGTTTGAAACCCTTTAACAAGGTCACCTCTAACAAGGTGAAGATCCTAACATATCTGAGGGAAATCCCTTAACCGAGTCACATCTAGCAATGTGTTTGTAATCTTTAATAGGATTTTCTTTTAACCGAGCATACTCTAGAAGAGTATATTTCTTAGTGGGTCCGAAATCCCACAGTGGTTTTTCCCTATTTGGGTTTCCACATTAAATCTGGTGTTATGAGTGTTGTTATGATTATGTGTTCTTAAGTTTGCATGTTTTACAGTTTTGGTTACATATATCTGTTAGAGCTACTGAGGTTGAATCCGTTGAATATATTGAAGATTAAGTTTGTATGATTCACCCGCCCCCTCTCATCTTATTAACAATTGGCATCAGAGTTACCATTGTTTCCATTTTTCTTCTTCTTTCTATACATTTATCTCTATCTTGGTGCATTATTCATTATTAGGTCTCATTTCTTGCATAGGGTTATTCTTATGTGAGCATATAATTGTTCTTTGGTTTTCCTCTATGCTTGGAGAGGGGCATCTTTAATGAGTACTGCACTTCTTCTCTTTCCTTCATTCTCTTGGAAATCTTACCTCTTCTATGGTTTTGATTATTTGCAAGTATGATATGCCCCTTAGCAAGGAATGATCTCTTGAGTACCTATCCCTTCCTTGAAAGGATTTGTTCCACTAGGATGACATATCACTTGAAACTAATCACCATCATAAAATGTGTAATGTTTCTCATTTTTCTCCTCACTTGGGGGGCAAGGATTTTCACTCCTTTCCCTTTCTTTCTTTCTCATTTATCATTATTTCTTCTAGGGGCTGCATTTTTCATATGTGATTATCATTTCTTACAATGGTACACTTTTATGATTAATCCCCCTTGGGGAATATATGATGCTTTAAATCTCTTCCTTTCGAAGATTACCACTTCTTGAGACATGTATTTTACATTTACTAATGTCTTTTCTTGCATATGTTCATGCAAGTTCATTGCACATTTGCTTATGTTTAATCTCTCTCTAGTAGATTGTGTAAGCTCTTCTTATTTTCCCTTAGCTTGGGGGGAAATGATCCTTCTCTCTCTCTTTCTCTAGGGATCCACTTTGCCCTATTATATGGATGGTGTGGGTTATATTGCTTGATGTCATTCCTTGTGCATAGTTGTTGGTTATTGGCTCAAGGATTCTCACTTATACAAGAGGTGTTAGTCCTTGAGTACGACCTCTTTTACACTTGGTAATGTAGATCTATGATAAATTCAACCATCCCTCTGGGGGCTAAAAGTGAGTCATCCCTCATCAAGAATCCCTTTCACCTAGAAATAGGAGGAAGGATTGCATTCTTGTTCTTTCCTTTTCTTGTTCTAGAAGATGTTATATTTTTCTAAGACAACTCCTCTTGGGGGTAGATGTCTTTTGAACAAATATCTCTTCTCCTCCAAGGATCTCCTTCACACTTACAACAAGCTATCTCTTTTCAACTCTCTTATCCTTTCTTGAAGAGTATTCCCTCTCTTACTTGGATTTATGGTAGTGTTGCATAGCGGATATCTTATTTGTGATGAAGGTAGGTATCCTTGTTCTAGTTTCCTTAAGATATCAACATCAACCTATGTTGACATCTTAAGGGGGGGGTCACCCACACTGCTCCTTTGTACTATACTTCTCTCATTTATTGTACAGTGAGACATTCTTGGAACCAGAGGGCGGCCTCTTAGAGCAAGATGTCATCACTTTTCTTGTACATTGAGACATTCTTGGAACTAGAGGGAAGCCTCTTAGAGAAAGATGTCATCGCGTTTCTCTTGTATAGTGGGTCATTCTCGAAACTAGAGCACAAACTCTTAGAGCATTATGACGCCACTTTTTCTCCTATGCAGGGTGATTATTCTCAGAACCAAAGCACAAAATCTTAGAGTGAGATATCACGCCTTTCTTGATACTTGTACTATACATTCTATATAGGTTGTAGTGTATTCGGGCATAGACTCCTATAAGGTGCTTCAAACCTCACTTGCACACATGTCCATGAGGTTGAGTAGAACTAACAATGTTCTCACTCTCTCCCTTTACATGGATCACCTAGATAGGCTCTAGGGGTGAGATTTTACATGTCCTTCTCTCCATGGATCACCTAGTTTTAGGGGTGAGATGTCCATGGTTTCTCTCTTTTTCGCCTTTCTTCTCATGGATCACCAAAGTGTGTATTCATGTTCTCCCTCTTCTTCCTCTCATGAACTCATAGTTTTACTATTGATGGTTCATGGATGATGTCAACTTTACTCTTTTATGTGATCGCTCATGTTTATGTGATGGCATTGATCTTTGTGTCCTAATTAGTTGTTGAGACATCTGAGTATCAAGGTCTCTTCGACTAGTTGGTTTGTTGTCTTTTGTCTTGTTATTGCCGTGTGTCTTTTGTGCTATCTTTGTTTTGTGTGTCTTGTTCCTTTTTGTTTTGTGTTCTCTTGCATATGTTGGCGTGAGTTGAGACCCTAAGATTGGGGGCTTTTGGCTCCTCAATATTGGTGATGTCTTATACTCCTTGTGGTATTGCTCCTCATCCCTCATCTTCATCTTTCCTTTTCTTCTACTTTACCTACAGTATTGGTGTAGGCCATACTCCCACTAAAGTGGGGGCTAAATATAGTGTCATAAAATTGCGACCCTTGAAATTTTAACCACATTTTAATCCTCACCTCGACGACGACATCTTCTTCCCAACCAAGACCTATTTCTGCATTGTCACCTCTTCACCCTTCCTCCTTCAAGACCTGTGGCTGCTTTAAACCCTGTCTGGGCCCCAAAATAGGGAAGGATAGCGGTGTGGTGCCCCTATTCCCACCCCTTAGGGTGGCCCTAAGTTAGTTCTGCCCAGTCACCTATGCATAATTTGCCTTCGGGGTTTGTAATTCCTCTTTGTTAGCCTTCGGTGGTTGAAAATTAATCCTTGAGGCATGTATAAAAGGGGATTCAATTCCCTCATTTAGAGGAGTATGAGAGGCATAAGGATAGGATACGAGATTTCAAGGTTGTCATCAAGCATTCAAGTCTTCTTCATTCATCCATTGGAGCAACATTACAATATTCATTTGCAAGCATGTGTGTGTGTTAGGGTTTTGTCATGTTACATTCCATTTCATACAACACTTGTGGTTAGATTCAAGAAGCAAAGCAATCATCATCAACAAGTTGCAGATCTACAAGGTATACATTTCCATTGTTTACATTCAAGCATTTGCAATTACTTTCTTTCAAGGTTGATTCATGTTTGTGTAAATAATTATTCATCTTGGATATTATTACACCTTACTTAAGTTTACTTAGGAAATGCATTTCATAGTAGTTTGGGTATGAGACACTTGGGTGTTTGTGCCACATTGGGATAGTGTGTGTAGGAGAATTTCCACCTTTTATGGTGTGATCTTGTTGTTACACTCCACATTCAGTGGGTGATGCACCTCATGTGGAATATTATATTGTTTCTCCTACCTACCCACACCTATTTCCTACGTACTCTTGTTTCTTATTGAGCCACATGTCATGTTTGTGTGCTCGCATATCCATATAGCCTTGCCTATATAAGAAGGCTCATATTCATTGTATGTATCACTTGATGATCCAGTTGATCAATATTTTCATCTTGATAGAATACAGTTTATTTCTATCATCTATTTTGTTCTCTCTCATTTGTGCTTTCCATTGCCTCTAGATCTTGGCAAAATATCACATGGTATCAGAGCTGGTCCATGTCTCACATGGTATCAGAGCATTAGAGTGTCATTGGTTTGCTAATTGAGAGAAATTTGATGCTATTTGGGGTTTGCATTTTGGATCTTTCTATTGCAGGTTTTTATTGAAGCTTGATGGGTCAAATCTGAGGTCATCATTGGATTGAGGAGGACCAAGAAACTCAGTTTTGCCTTTAGTTTCATCAAAATCGAACTTCGGAGGCCAAATCTAGAGGCATTTGAAGTTTGACGCTGCGACGGAATTTTCTAGAAATTATAATTTTGCAGGCATTTTTCAAATAGCGATATTTAACTCATCCAGACTCGTTTTTTCGAGCAATTTTTTTTGTTTTGGGGTATAATTTCATGATTTGTACAGTGGTGCAAAAGTTTTCTGATTTTCGGATACAGGTTTTTCGGAAATCGCGAAATCCCAATTTTTACAACTTTGGAGGCTTCGTTTGGGCTCACATGGACTCCTTTTCAGGTGCCGTTTTTTTTGAAAGTGCATATTTTTTCATCTACTTTCATAATCTGCCATCTATTTCCAGTGATTTTAAGTAGAAATTGTACTTTTAGTATTTAGCCATTTGGCATATTTGGTACTTGCATTTTGCTTGGATCTCAGTTTAGATCACTAGCAGTATTTGTTGAAGTGTCTTAGATCTCATTTTGAGAAGCTGTAAATTGAAATCAGAAGTCCACTTTTCCTTGTTTTGCAAGTGGCCCATTGTATACGCACTAAGTATAAAGTGCCAAAAGCACCATTTTGGGGGGATTTCTTGATTGAGTATTTTGGGGGGGTGTCTTGTGTGATTGTGCCTCTCTCTATCTTGTGTTTTTTCATTTTGGTGCTATGGGTTCTCCTAAATTTCCACTTTTAACTCCTCATAATTATGCATCATGGAAAATTAAGGCATGGAGTAAACTAATGGAAAAAGGACTCATTCATTATGTAAATGAAACTATTACAACAACACCTGATCCTAAGGTTGATCCTAATGCTCAAATTGAATGGCTTACTAAGAATGCTATGGCACTTGGAACTCTTAGAAAGTATGTATCAGATGACCTCATTTTTCACATTGATAAGTGTACTACAATTAAAGAGGCTTGGGATATTTTTAAGAAATTGTATGGTCAAGTTGATGAGATTAAGGGCTACAAGCTTGATAGTGAACTCACAACTTTGGATCCCAAGGATTTTGATACAATCCAAGATTATGTCACAAAAGCAACTGAGCTAAGAGAAAAGCTAAAGGATTGTGGAATTGACAAAAAGGATGCTCAATTGGTTTATAACTTGTTGGACAAGCTTCCTTCAAAGTATGCAACCTTTGTATCTAGCTTTCACACCCATAGGTTAGCTCAAGGTTCCTCATACACTTCTCCATCATTTGATTCATTCACGGAGATGTTGATACTTGAGCAATCTAAGTTGACCACGATGGGGATTCTCAAATCTTCAAAGTCACAAGCTTTGGTGGCTAACAAAGGGAATCAAAGTAATCAAGGAAAAGGCAATAATCAAAAGCAACCTAAGTCAAAACCACAACAAGTTGGAGCACAATCTTCCTCTCCACAACAAGGTGATACACCATTCTCACCTAAGAGGAAATCATGTAAGGATAATATTTTTTGTGGATATTGCAAGAAGTCAGGACATGATGAACATCATTGTTATAAGAAGGATATTGATGAGTTGAAGAATCTTCTTGAGAAGAATAGAATCAACCTACCTTCTAGAATGTCTACATTGGCTTCTTCTTCCAAGGATAAAGGAAAGGATCACTCTTTTGGTACATATAAAGGAAAGGGACAAGCTCTTTGTGCTACTACAAGTCACGATTTAGGGAGATGGCTTCTAGATTCAGGGGCTTCTCATCATATGGCATCTTCGTAGTCTATTTTTTCTACATTTGAGCCTTGCCACATGCCACAAATTTTGATGGGAAAAAATACATACATGGATGTGATTGGGAAAGGATCTATTGCCATTGGGGTAACTCCTTCAATGATGTGTTGTGTGTACCCCACTTGACAAATAATCTTCTTTCCATCTATCAAATCACACATGGGGCAACTAGGAAAACTGTGGAGTTCACACCCAATTCAGTTATCATTAGAGACTTGGAGAGTGGAGCTATCATTGTGACTGGGGTGGTTGATCATGCATCTCGATTGTACTCTTTTTCAGATTTTGGTCCTATTGATAAGGTTGGTTCTTCCTATGTTGATGATTCAGATTTTGAGGAAAACTTTGGGCATTTGAACTTGGGGATTCTCACATGTGACCCCGTTCTTGAGCCTTGCATTTCATCTCCTTCTATTGATATCACACCACCTATTGCACCTGATGATGCAACTAGTGTGATAGTTTTGCCTTCTTATGATTCAGTGTAGCAGGATATTACATGTCTTCCAGCTTCAGTTGATTGGGATGCCTACTTGACAGACATTGCAGGTTTGTTTGTGGACTCCTACATTGCAGATTTGGGAGACACCATTGATGACATTCATCTTCTCTTTGATGAAGATGATCCTTCTTTGATTGTTGTGAGGTATCACTCTGACCCTCTTGTGCATTCTCTACATGATCAATCTTTAGAGGTTGACATGATTGTGGATACTTTTGTACAACACTTGGAGGAGGTCTCTTTATCTTTTGAGGAGACATGTGAGTCTTTGGATATCATTCTACATTCATCTCCACTAGATCTTGGAGTGCCTTTTTCAGCAGTGTGGCACAGTTTACCACCTTTGGAGGGGATATCTTTCAACATCGACATGGGGACACTTGAGCAGTTTTCAGAGATTTCATTCATCATGAGGTTTTTTCATACATCTTCCATTCATGGTTGGGGAGACTTCATGGATACACCTTTGGTTTTGTTTCTTCCTAAGGGGAGGAATGTTGTTCGATGTTCATGGAGCAGTTTCTTCATTCATCTTCAAGCTTCTATCATTGGTGCAGATTCCAGATTGAGGGGGGGATTCCTAGTCTCTCTTCTTCTTCTCTCATATGGGGGGGACTTTTTCCTCACATGGGATTTTGTCCTTCACATACTTCTATGAGAGTTCTTTGTATCTAGTTTTCATCTCTCTTTTGGGGGAGGGTTTTTCTCTCTTTCCCTGCTTTGTGAGAGATTTCCTTGCACTGGTTTTCATGCATTTGCATTTGTACATGGGTACCTAACATGGCCTTGTAGTTGGGACCCATCTTGCATTGCTTAGTTGCATTGTAGACTTAAGTGCATTCCCCTAAGTTGCACTTAAGGGGGGGTGTTGGTGTAAATAATTATTCATCTTGGATATTATTACACCTTACTTAAGTTTACTTAGGAAATGCATTTCATAGTAGTTTGGGTATGAGACACTTGGGTGTTTGTGCTACATTGGGATAGTGTGTGTAGGAGAATTTCCACCTTTTATGGTGTGATCTTGTTGTTACACTCCACATTTAGTGGGTGATCCACCTCATGTGGAATATTATATTGTTTCTCCTACCTACCCACACCTATTTCCTACCTACTCTTGTTTCTTATTGAGCCACATGTCATGTTTGTGTTCTCACATATCCATATAGCCTTGCCTATATAAGCAGGCTCATATTCATTGTATATATCGCTTGATGATCCAGTTTATCAGTATTTTCATCTTGATAGAATACAGTTTATTTCTATCATCTATTTTTTTCTCTCTCATTTGTGCTTGCCATTGCCTCTAGATCTTGGCAAAATCTCACATGGTATCAGAGCTGGTCCATGTCTCACAATTCCTCAACTGGGGTTTGACTGAGGCAAACCCCTATCCAAAACCATCCTCCCTCTCTTTTCTGTGTGTAGGTTGTAGGTACGCAGTTGTAATTGCAGGTTTGGGCTTCATTTGCAGAGACAGAAGAACCCTTTTTCATTTCACGTATTTTGTGGAGGACCATGTACATTGTCGCCACAATCCCGACAAATTTTCTCCTAATTTGCAGGGTAGATCCGAAATTACAATGTGATCCCAAACAGGTAGCTCCTCATTTCACTCTATCTCTCTCTTTGTTCCACATAGTCAACGAGACTACTTTCTCATTTACAAAAGAGGTTAAATCACACTTCAACCCTTGCAATCCACCTAGAATTCACATCCTTGTTTCCCTTGCATTTGGATCTAGTGGATTCAAGCTCCTCTTTTGAATGTAAAGTTCCTCCAAGTGAAAATCATCCTAGTGACTTCCTTTCTCTCTCCTAGGTGGGGAGTCACTAGGGTTCAATTTTCCACTTTACAGGTATAAATAATGGACCCCTCTCTTTCAAAATGATAAAAGTACAGTTTTGGAATACTCTGAACCGATTGATTATTTCCAAAGATCAGTAAATTCAAAATAATTTGTGGAACTGTTAGGTTTTGTGATAGACAAGAATTGAGTTAGCCCGATGTTGGTTGTATATCACATGCAACTCCAAGCAATAGATGATCAAAGATCAAAATAGTTGAATGAAGAAAAAATTGAAATGAGAGAAAACCAAAGATAAAGAAAGATAATTTTGAGAAGACTCTCAATACTCTCATCAAGCTATCACTGAACTAGTGAAGGTGAGAGGAGAGTGGTGAATATATAGCAAAATAAAGGCATATGCATCCAACAGGTGCATTAACTCCTACTCCCTATAAAGAGTGGGAGGTTTACCTATTTGGTAAAATTTAAAAACATGTGGCACAACCTCCTTGCATGAAGAGAAGAAAGGAGTTATGAAAGGTGGCACATAAAGCCAAAAGAGGGTTAGATACCCAATTACCCCATAACCCACTTAGGAAATGACAAAATAGTGATTATGAGAGGTGACACAAAAAATGCAACTCAACTACCCATGTGTGGGAGAGAGTGACACATGCAACGAAAGTATTTCTCCACATGTCCTCATATTAACCACTCCTAATAACCTAGGCAAACTTAAATAATGTGTAGGAAAAATAAATACCCCCTAACATACGGAAAAAAGAAAAAAGAAAAACCTACACTAACATGATCTTGTTTGATTAACACATGTTTTTTGTTGCACCAAAACTCTTTGGGATTGTTTGCCATATCAATCCTTCATTTGTAAACTCAAAGTTCTATAGTCTGTAAGTAATATAGTAATCATGCATACTTACGTCCTTTCCAATTTACTAGAAGTTGTTTGTTTTGAATGATACAAATTATGTGCAAGTTTTGAATGGTGAAAGTATATCTCATATTGAATGATTCAATTGATATTTTAGGATTTTTTTGTTTGTTCTTATTTATGTTTTCTTGATACTCTAATGTAGATTTTACTGAAGATTATACAAATAATGACTTGTCAATCCCAAAAATTATGTCCTACGTTTACAATGTTTCCCATGTTGGTACAAAGGCACATGAAAATTCAAAATTGAATATCAATATGTACCCCTCCCTCAAAGAGATTTATAATAAAGCATTCCCCCAATGGGAAGGAGAAGAGGTGTTACAGAGGAAGAATGAGGTGTTTGAAGTTGTTTCAATGGGATGAGATGAGGAAAAAAGTAAAAGAAAAATCATAATAAGAAATTTAAATATTTGTGTGTGAATGTGCATATAATATATATATATATATATATGTATGTATATATCTATATATATGTTTGTGTGTGTGTTTTCAAGTGTATGTATGTATGTATGTATGTATGCATGTATCTATATATATGTTTGTGTGTGTGTGTGTTTTCAAGTGTATGTATGTATGTATGTATGTATGTGTGTGTGTGTGTGTGTGTGTATATATATATATATATATATATATATATATATATATATATATATATATATATATATATATATATATATAAACAAGGTCCACCATTAGTAGGTTAGTTCCAACCAAAACCAAGACAAGATGAACAAAAACCATCTCAAAACAAATTCAACTTGGATATTTAAAAACAACATGAAAGAAGCACAAACAAGCAAAGAAAGAAAGGCTAGTCTTCCCAAGGTGCCTCCATGATGCTTTGACGATTGTTCCCCCCTTTTTTCTCTCCTCTCCAAGTCCCAAATGAATGAAGCTCTCAGCTTTTAGCACAAGCCATGGATGCCATATGGAGATTCAAGATGGTTGGAAAATGCTAAACAAGAAGCTATGTAAGTGTAAATGATGTTTCTATGAGAAAGCTCTAAATGTCTATGCTAATATCAGTATATTAACAATGCTCTAATGCTTCCTTTTTTTCTTGAGGAATGAGGCTTTATTTATAGGAAAAAATAGAGGATTTGGTGGTCAGGATTGAAACGGCTTGTGAAGGGCTAAGATTGAATGATTCATGATCCATGTGATAGCTTTCAACCCAATCCCATGATGACAAGTGTTATTATGAGATGACTTGAGAGGAGAGGGAAAGAGCATTTAATGCCTGAGAAGACATGAGGTAATGATAATCTTAGAGGATCCGATTAATACTGAGAGGGGGGTGAATCAATATTAACAATAATTTCAAACTTAAAACTTGAACTTATAAAACTTCTTCAAATAAAACATAAACCAATAATAAACTCTTTACCATTACCGGTAATCACTGATAACCAACTGTTAAACGATTTTATCAGAACAACTCATTAAGTGTTCATCAATATGCATAAATTGAAAGTAAAACATAACAACACATAAAAATAGTCACCATATAAACACCATGTTTTTCATGTGGAAACCCAAATAGGGAAAAACCACGGTGGGAATTGGTACCCACAAAAATTATGCACTCTTTTGAAATGCACCTTGTTAGGATCCTAGCCCGATTAGAAGCTTACAATGATGCCCTGTTAGGAGTCGCTCGGTTAAGGGATTTAGATAATGAGCCCTCTTAGGAGCTTTGACCTGTTAGGATCAAACTCACAAGAGGATTTATCACTCTAATATAGAGCTACCCAGTTAAAAGATTTACAATGTAAGGCCTGTTAGGACCTACCCAGTTAAGGGATTTTGACTTTTGCAATTGTTAGAGAACAACAGTGAATGATCTGGGTACAACACTTAACTGCTTTCTTGATCAGATCCAATTAAGCTCCAAATTTGCTATTCTCTGGTAGATCTCATACTCTGGTTCGACTTCACACTTTTCTCAAAACCACGGACACAACAAACATCAACTATATCGACTTAAATAACCTTTTCAACTTAGTCAGTTACAAAACCCTAAGACTTACAACATAGATAATCACAAATCTTTTACAACTCATTACAGATCATCATGGATCATCATTTGGATCATTAAAATCAATTACAAATCAATTACAAATCAATTACAATCATTGAATGATCATCACATCTCGATTTGATACAAAGTCAAACCCTTAGAACACTCCGCTAAGCACTTTGCATATTCCCAATAAATTCACTCTCCAAACATGCCAACACATCTTTCAAACACTTCATGCGGTTTGTACCACGTCATCACCAACATTTGAACTTGATGCAGATCACTGCCAAACCAAAAATCATTATCGATTAAGAGAATTGTTTACCAGTCCTTAGACCCTTCCTAAACACTAGCAAAAATACAACATAAATCATAAACATGATTTCTGATAACCAAAACATGATGCGGTTCCGGTCAGATACATATTAGAATGATACAAGCTCACATTCCAAACCGCAACACTTCAATCATCACAAATTGCCAGATCAAATCAAAACATTCCTCATTTACCGGTTAAGGTCCTAATTCCCAATTCACTGTCTATTATACCAAGAAGGTATTTTTGGTAGACTAGAAAGACTTAGATGAAAAATTACAACATAGTAAACATCAGTTGCCATTAATGACAACACAAATAATTGATCAAAGTCATTCAATCATGCAATCTCAATCTCTTCATCACAATGTCATCACAAATAGTCCTTTACCGGTTCAATCACCATTCTTGATCTGCATCATTTATGCCAATCATGCCAACATTCTCCCCCTTTGGCATTGATGGAAACACCAACATAAACTCCAACATATTCAACTAAAATCATGTTGCTCAGTTCTGAAACTTCTCTGTTGTACTTCACTCTTCTGTCGGTTCACTCAGTTCTTCTTCACTTGGAACTGAATCTTCATTTCTTATCCCCCTTTCTATTACACATCTTCTCCTCCTTAGGCTAATATATTTATTCTCCCCCTTTGACAGTAATGCCAAAGGTGCATATGCATCGTTGGTCATCAAATCTCATCTAAGGCGCTCCCCCAGCGGAGTAGCCACCATTTTATCAATCCTCGGTGAAAACTATTAAGTAAGCCCACTGGATTGATGTATCTCCTACATCTTAGTTCTTCTTATGTAGGGGTGTGACCCCTAATTTACCTTTGAGGTACTCAAAGGTAGTCTTCGGTAATGGTTTTGTAAAAAGGTCTGCTAACTAGTTTTCGCTTGTCACATACTCCATTTTGACTTGCTTCTCCTGGACTCTCTCCCTCAGAAAGTGATATTTCAATTCTATGTGCTTTGTCCTTGCATGTAACACATGATTTTTTGAAATATTAATAGCACTTGTATTGTCACAATAAATAGTTATCGGTTCACACATATCATGTTTAAAACCTTCTAATACATGTCTCATCCAGATTGCCTACGTGCAATTCATTGATGCTGCAACATAATTTGCCTCTGCTATTGACTGTGATACACATGTTTTCTTCTTACTTCTCCAAGCAACCAATCTACCTCCAAGAAGAAAATCTCCATCGGTAGTGCTTTTTCGGTCATCAACATTGCCTGCCCAATCTGCATCAGTAAAGACTTCCAAAGAGAAATCATTTTTATAAGGACACCATAGTCCATAGTCTATTGTGCCTTTCGAGTACCATAATATCCTTTTCACCGCTACCAAGTGAGTGTCCTTGGGATCCTTCTAAAATCTAGCAGCCAAACCAACAACATGTGCAATATCAGGACTACTGTGAACAACATAATGCAGCTTACCGATCATGGACCTATATTCTCTTTCATCAACAGAGGGTGAATCATCTTGCTTAGATAGTTTACAACCTGTCACCATCGGAGTACCAACCGGTTTACAATCTTCCATGCCAAATGTTTTCAAAACTTCCTTTACATACTTACTCTGACAAATAAATATTCCACCATCCAATTGTTGGACCTGCAACCCAATGAAAAACTTAATCTCACCAATAAGAGACATTTCAAATTCTTTCTTTCATCTCCTCAGCAAACACCATACATAAATCATCATCACCTCCAAAAATTATATCATCTAAAAATACTTTAGCTATCAATACTTTGTCTCCATTAGTCTTAGGATATATGTTATTGTCCTCACTGGTACGCTAGAATTCTATCTTGATCAGATGTGCATGCAATCTTTCAAACCATGCCTTCGGTGCCTACTTCAATCCTTACAGTGCCTTATGCAACTTGCAAACCATATCTGTATCCTTAGTTAAAGCAAATCCATCTGGTTGTTCTATGTACACTTCTTCCTCAAGGATTCCATTAAGAAAAGCAGATTTAACACACTTCTAGTAGACCTAAAATCCTTTAAATGCAGCATAAGAAAGTAACATTCTTACTCCTTCCAATATTGCCACCGGTGCAAAGGTTTCTCCATAGTCTTCTCCTTCTTCTTGTGCATAGCCTTTGCATACCAACCTTGCTTTATTCCTCACAACCTTGCCTTCTTCGTTCAACTTGTTTCTAAAGACACATTTAGTGTCGATCACATTCTTGTCTTCCAGTCTGGGAACAAGTGTCCATGTCTTGTTCTTCTCTATCTGATCCAATTCCTCATTCATAGAATTAATCCAATCATCATGCTTCAATGCCTCTCTTACTGTTTTAGGCTCTATAGTTAAAATCAGACAAGAGTTTTCTCTGATTTCCCTTCTTGTTTGTACACCAACATTTTTATCTCCTATAATTTGTTCTTCTGAATGATTTAGTCTGACATATCTTGGTTTTACCGGTTCTGATGATGTCCTTTCTGCTTCATGTTCTTCAACTCCTTCATTGCTCTCTTCATTTACTGGTTGAGTGCCTATTTCTGCATTGTTTTGCTCATCATTCTTTTCTACCTCTAGTTCAATAAACACAAGTTTATCTTCATCTTTCTCAGGTTCGGATTTGTTGGTCTCATCAGATTTCTTAGAGAGTTCATCTACCTTCACATTAGCACTCTCAATGATCTTTTTTTTTCTCTTGTTATAACACTTGAAAGCCTTACTCTTTGTAAAGTAACCAAGAAAAATACCTTCATCACACTTTGCATCAAACTTTCCAGTGTAATCATCACGTTTAATGAAACATCTATTCCCAAAAAAATTAAAGTAACTTACACTACGAGTCTGGCCATGCCATATTTCATAAGGTGTTTTGTTGTTACCTCTCTTGACAAGTACCCGGTTCAAAGTGTAAACAACAGTGCTAACTACTTCTCTCCAAAACATTTTGGGTACTTCACCTTGAATCAACATGATTCTAGCAGCTTCAACAATTGTTCTATTCATCCTCTTTGCTATCCCATTCTATTGTGGAGTTCTAGGAGCTGACATCTGCCTCTTGATTCCCTGTTCATCACATAACTTCACAAATTCATCAAAAGTAAATTCTCCACCCCGATCAGATCTTAAACATTTCAAATTCTTCCTGGTTTCTTTCTCAACTAAAGCTTTGAATGCTCTGAATTTACTGAATGCCTCTGACTTTTCTCTTAGAAAAGTTACCCACATCATCTTGGAAAAATCATCAGTGATTTTCATGAAATATCTATCACCAAAATAACTCTTAGTCCTCATAGAACCACAAAGATCAGTATGAACCAAATCAAGGATATTTTCTGAAGAGAAAGACTTACTCTTGAAAGATACAGGAGTCATCTTACCCATCTGATAGTCTTTACATAGCACATTATCTGGTTTAACAAGCTGGGGCAAACCTCTCACAATACTTGATTTACTAACCTTTATCAAATTGTCAAAATTTACATGACAAAATCTCTTGTGCCATAACCAACTGTCTTCAATCTTTGCCACCAAACAACTATTCACATTAGTATTCAGATGAAAAAGATTACCTCTTGTCTACTTTTGAGTAGCAATCAATTCTCCATTATTTCCAAGAGTAATGCACACTCCACTTTTAAATTCTAGAAGATAACCCTTATCATTTAATTGACCAACACTCAAAAGGTTATGCTTTAATCAATCAACCCAAAAGACATCATCTGCATTGCTTTTTCAATTTAATTAAGTGGAATATTAGTCATTAAATAAATATTTAATATTCATTTAATTAATAGACAAATTTATGTGTCTACATTTGCCCCTCTTTGAGACGGTGTGGTTTATCGCACTGTTTCAAAGAACAACAGATAGGCATGAGAAAAATGCCCCAGCGATGTTATTTTTTATGGGTTGGTGATGCATGAGCATCCCTAGTTCTTGGCAATCTTGCATCAAATAAAAATATTTCCTTTCTGTTTTGCTTTCTATTTTGCAGTTTTAGCATTTCCTTTTGCATTTTCTGGCATTGGCTCACCGGATCTTGAGGAGCTGGATTTTGCTTGAGGACCTGATCATCTACCTTATTTCCAAACCACGGAGCATTTGGATCATTTTTCGGGAAGTTATCACTACCAGTTTTCAAGACAGTTTTTTGGTACCGATTGCTTGGACCTATTTGCATTAGTGATCTACTATATCCCTTTCGTAGCTTATGGAGTTCTGAGCATTGATTCTGATGTTACTTGGTGTGTGGTCAACCTTCCCTTTGATCTACACTTCATCCTTTGGATTTTCTAGAGGAATTTCTTTGGCGGAGGCCAACCTTGTTGTTTTTACACGTTCGGTCTTGTTCTTCGACATTTGATCCCTTTTTGGGCTGACCGGATCCCTTGGATCGTATAAATCATTGTAATTAAGCATTAGAATGTAGATCGAAGGTGATAGACATAACATAGAAGCTAGATCTTAAGATTTGAGGTCCCGGTTGTGACCTGTTCTATAATTGAGCATGTTTTAGTAGGCCAGTGAGCCGGTTTCTGTAACCCAGATGTTACCGGTTGATTGTAATCAATTTTAAAGATATAATTCATTCTAATCTACATTGCCTCCATCATATCCTTGTATTTTCGTTGTGTTTACTCTTGCTAACCGGTCCAGACTTATCTCTTTGAGGTCCTTCCTAACCAATGACTGCACCAAGTGGTATCAGAATGAGCTTTCATTCTGAAGATTGTGTTGTCCTGAGAAATTTTGTTGTAGGGTGGTGGATTGTGGATCCGACCTGCAGCTGTAGAGGACTGGTGTGAAGATAGCACAAAGGGAAAATAGGAATGGTGGAGTGCGTGGGAATGCAGACTGTGTTGTGATGGAAATGTTGCAAGGAATTATAGCCTGGTTGGAAGCTGTTGAGACAGCCCATAGAAGAGGCCAACATATTGAAGATGTGAGTGAAGATGAAGGAGAAGAAGCCCTGACGGAACAAGTAAACCCACCCACGATTGATCCAAATGAAGAGAGGTTTTTGAGGGTTTTGAGTAGGGAAAATACTAAACCTCTTTTTACCCCACCAAAATATGATGGAAAGTTGGATTCAAATGAATTGATGGATTGGATCTCAGAGATGGAGAAATATTTTTATTTTGAGAACACTGCAGAGGAAAGGAAGGTGAAATATGCTTGTACCCAGTTGAAAGGACATGCATCTTTTTGGTGGGAGCATTTGCAGGTTGATAGACAAAGAAGAGGTAAAGAGAAGATCAAGACATGGGATCAGATGGTTGCTAAGTTGAAATCAAAATTTATGCCAGCTGACTACCAAGTGAATCTATTCTGGAAGTTGCAGAATTTGAAGCAAGAGGAATCTAGTGTGAAGGAGTACACATAACCATTATACAAGTCGGATATCAGATCCGAACATGTTGATCATGAAGTTGAACAAGTTGCAAGATATTTGAATGGATTACGGATGTTTATATAGGATGAACTCAGTTTGATCAAGTTGCAGAGTGTTGAAAAGGCTTATCAGTATGCCCTGAAAGTAGAAGAAAAGTTGAACAAAAGACATGAGCAAAGACAAAGTGGTAGAGGTGGAAGGTGTTTTGGAGGAAGATTTCAAGGAGGAAGAGGATATACTAGAGGAAGAAGAACATGTACAGATCAGAACAAGGACAAGGAAGTAAGCAAATAAGGTAATTCATACCGAAAGGATGATAGAAATTTCTACTGGAGAAGAGAACCCGATGGTTACTAGAATGAGAATTTTGGAAAAGATGACAAAAGACAAGACAAGAGAGTTTAGAGGAACTTGCTATAAGTGTGGAGGAGAAGGACATCATGCTTTCAAATGTAAGAAGACAAAGAACACTAGGAGGGAAACATTGGTAGAAGAAAGCCCCACCAAATTAGCTAACAAACTGGAAGATGGAGAACTGTTAATGATGAGAAGAGATTTGTGTCATATCGGAGAAGATGAGGAGCCCTTGCAGAGGAGGAATTTCTTCAAGACCAAATGTAAGGTATCCAGTAAGTGCTATAAAGTTGTTATTGATAGTGGTAGTTCGAATAATCTTGTTTCAGAAGAAGTGGTGAATAAGTTGAATTTGGAAAGATTGAAATACCCTAAGCCTTATCAAATAACATGGATTCGAGATGATCATAAGTTGTTGGTAAGTGAGCAATGTTTGGTGAAATTGAAAATTGGGAATTATCATGATGAAGTCTTGTGTGATATTATGCCTATGGATATTTGTCACCTTTTGTTGGGTAGACCTTGACAGTTTGATAGACAAGAAATACATGATGGGAGAAATAATATATACACTATTGTGGCCAATGGGATGAAGAAAACCTTGTTTCCCTTGGAGGATCCTTTCAAGAGTGAAGTGTGCACGAATGCTAGAATCTGTTTGGTGGATGGAAGGAAATTCTTGGATGGAATGAGACATGAGAATGTGTGTTTTGCCTTAGTTCCTAAGAAGACTGAGAGTCCAAAGCATGAAGAAGAACAAACAGAAGAGATAAAAGAGTTGCTGACAAAGTATGAAGACATCATATTAGATGATGTGCCTAATGGATTACCACTTGTGAGAAGTATCAATCATTGCATGGACCTGATTCCCAGAGCTAGTTTGCCTAACAGAGATGCACACCGAATGACACTGACAGAGAAGTAAGAGTTGAATAGACAAGTGCAGGGGATGTTGAAGAAAGGTTTGATCAGAGAAACTCTGAGTCCTTGTGCAGTACCAATAGTATTAGCACCTAAGAAGAATGAAGAATGGAGGATGTGTACCGATTCCATAGCAATAAACAAGATCACAGTGCAATGTCAGTTTCCCTTGCTTAGGATGGATGACATAATGGACTGTTTGAGTGGAGCCAAATAATTCACAAAGATAGACTTGAAGAGTGGATACCATCAGATCAGAACCAGAGAAGGAGATGAGTGGAAGACAACATTCAAGACAAATGAAGGACTGTATGAATGGTTGGTGATGCCTTTTGGGTTAACTAATGCACCGAGTACTTTCATGAGGCTGATGAATGAGGTATTGAAGAAATTCTTGGGTATGTTTGTTATTGTATATTTGGATGACATTTTGATTTTCAGTAAGTCAAAAGAGGTGCATTTGTTGCATTTAAGACAAGTTTTACAGAGGTTGCGAGAAGAAAAGTTGCTGATAAATCTTAAGAACAACCAGAAGGACACCTTTTGAGATTGTTACCGGAGCACACCCTAGAGGTATATCAGAATTAAGAGATATCAGCAGTGAAGATAAGAGAAGTGCGGAAGCAGAAGAATTTGTAGACCACGTGAAAACTTGCATATTCAAGTTAAGCAACATTTGGAGGACATGAACAACAAGTATAAGGAGAAAGAAGATGAGAAGAGAAGACATAAGGAATTTGAAGTTGGCGATGAAGTCATGGTGTATCTAAGAAAAGAAAGATTCCCAGTTGGAACTTATAACAAGTTGCAGATGAGAAAGTTTGGACCTTGCAAGATTTTGAGAAAGTTCAGTTCCAGAAATGCATATGAAGTGGAGTTACCAGATAGTCTGAGTATTTCACCTCTATTCAATATTGTAGATCTACATCAGTATCATGAAATAGAATTCAGTGAGGACAATATTGCAGACTTGGAGAAACAGTTTCCCCAGAAGGAACCAGATCAGATTGAAGACATTTTGAACAGTAGGATTGGGCGTAGTACCCGTAGCAGTCAATATAAGGAGTATCCTGTGAAGTGGAAAGGCAGGCCAATTGAAGATTCATCTTGCATTCCTTGGGAAGAGGTAGATCACCTGGGTTTTCCTCTGACCCCAACAAAGTGAGAGACTCACTTTTTCAACAACCCTGGATGTTTGATGCAAGAGCATCCCTGGTTCTTAGCAATCTTGCATCAACCAAAAATATTTCTTTTATGTTTTGCTTTATGTTTTGCAGTTTCAACATTTCACTATGCATTTTCTAGCATTGGCTCACCGGATCTTGAGGAGTTGGATTTTTCTTGAGGACTTTATCATCTACCTTATTCCCAAACTGTGGAGCATTTGTATCATTTTCCGGCAAGTTATCGCTACCGATTTTTGAGACAATTTTATGGTACCAGTTGCCTCGACCTATTTGCATTAGTAATCTACCAGATCCCTTCCATATCTTGCAGATCCTGAACATTGATTTTGATGTTCCTTGGCATGTGGCAGACCTTCCCTTTGATCTACACTTCATCCTTTGGATTTTTCAAAGGAATTTCTTTGGCGGAGGCTAACCTTGTTGTTTTTACACGTTAGATCTTGTTCTTCGGCATTTGATCCCTTTTTGGGCTAACTGGATCCCTCGGACCGTATAAATTATTGTAATTAAGCATTAGAATGCAGATCGAAGGTAGTAGATAGAAAATAGAAGCTAGATCTTAAGATTTGAGGTCTTGGTTGTGACTTGGTCTATAATTGAGCGTGTTTTAGTAGGCCACTGAGTCGATTTTTGTAACCCAGATGTTATCGGTTGATTGTAATTAGTTTTCATGATATAATTTATTTTGTTTTGCATTGCCTCTATCATATCCTTGTGTTTCTATTGTGTTTACTCTTGCTAACCGGTCTAGATTGATCTCTTTGAGGTCCCTCCTAATTGGTGACTACACCAGTTGGTATGCCCCCTCGAGAGATGGGCCAAAATTTTTGAAAAATCTGGTGATCTCTCAAAAAATAGAAAGAAATTAGGGGATGATAGAGGAGATGAATTTGGAGTAAATGGCGAAAGAATGGATGAAAATGGGGTCAAAACAGAGAAATGACAAGCCTCAAAAGTTCCTGGGGTCCATGGAGGTCAGCGAGGCAAAGCAGGGGTAGGGTTGGGTAGGGTATATTTAAGTTAGAAGGGGTAAAATGGTCCTCATCATTTGCACACGTGACTATTGTGATCCAGAGCCCCTGATAGTGACATTTGCAATAGATTGGTAGAGCAAAAATGGTGTTCCCACTTGTACATCATCTATTCAAGCGCATTCAGAGGTAGCAACGGCCAATCGACTATGGATCCCCGATATGTCTAATTCTGACTTTTACCTCTAAAGCTCATTTATTGCACTTAATAGCTAGGGGAAAAATTTGGACAACAAAGGTGCTAAAACGTTGTTTTAGTACTTTTGTCACCCAAAATAGCGCATGTGTGCCGCAATGGCACTTTTGTGCATTTGTTTCAATGCCATCATCATAATAGCGCTATTGTTGAGGTGTTTTAGCACTAATGTTTTCAACGTTTTGGCACTATTATCTCGACAAGTTGAGTTAGATAGTTTTACCAAAATTGTCGCACAGTGTAGCACATGTGTATAGGTAAAGTAGTGATATTGATGTGGTGTAGCGTTGTTGTAGCACTTGTGTCAGGGTTTAAGTGCTTTTGCATATGCCCATAGGATAGTCAGTGTCGATTGCCCCAATTTTAGTGTTAAGTTGATAGTTGATGTCAATGTTGCTATTGTATGTGTGTTTGTGACTTGTGTGAGACTCGGTGTACCTGTTGAGACTAGGCAATTGATGTAAATGCTTGTTGTTAGTCTAGGTGTTTTGTGAGTCGAGTTACCCGATGAGACTTAGATACTTGAAAAAGCATTTGATGAAGTCTAGGTAATATTCAATTTTGCATAGAAAGGAGATTGACATTTTTGTTTGATTGTGTTAGTAGGAGGATCACCTAGGTGTCCTGCAGATGCGAGAGAGGCATCCTACCACACAATGTCTGCGCGACCAATTGACAGATCTCGAGATTGACTGCATATGCACCGCATGTTTATTTGATATGATGCATCTACCCGTGATTCAGACAAATCGTGGATTATTGACTACGTTGGCCAAGCGATGGCACAACAAGACATGCTCATTCCACCCAGCGATGGGAGAGATGTCGGTTACACTAGAGGATACTTCACATTCCAATCACTGGTGAGTTGGTTACCTACAACAGGGCGATGGGTGAGGCGGCATTACGACGAGTGTTTCCCTATTCGAAGTTAGAGGTCTAGGACAGATTTGTCCCATGGGAGGATATAGTTGATTTATATGAGCCACTACCGGAAGTACTATCAGGCATCATTGGAGGGCTCCTTTGCCTTGATCAGAGGTCACATGGTCTTTCTATTGGCCGGGGACAGTTTATCGAGCGGATGGCCAGCGAGGGCACTCGGTATGCATGGGGGCCATGTGTGTTTGCCCATTTATACAAGGATTTACATGAGGTGGTTTACCATGGTATTACCTCGTTGGGAGTAGGGAGTACATTGCTGCATATCTTGGCATGGGAGCACTTGAACATCACAAGACCGGTGTGCATGAGGTTTAGGGAAATTGACCAGCCCTATGTATATATGTATGGAGGTATGATGACACAGCCCCAGCTAGGGAAGCTGGAGTACTAGCGACAAGCATTGGATGATCTAGATACAGTGATATGGTGCCCCTACCTGGATTGTGAAGTGTAGGAGGATGATGCAAATGTGATACCCTATGTATTCACAATTCAGTTCTTGATTGGGCAGACATCTTATGTGGTTGAGAGACATCTTCTAGGCCAAGTGATGAGGCAGTTTGGTTGGACGCAGGGTATGCCACGGGGTTCTGGAGAGTATGCTAGAGTTTTTTGAGAGAGATTCCTTTGGGGGCCTGTATTTCCCCAGGATCAGGCCTTAGCAGAGTTTCAGACCTTAGCGGCGAGGCCATGGCCATACCAAGCAGAGGTGGCAGATGCAGGGGTTATAGACGAGTATGATCAATACTTGGCGGTACATCCCTTTCCACAGATCTCATATCCAGTAGAGTCGGTGCCACCATTCAAGGATGACAAGGAACTGAGACAGGGTAGGAGGAGGAGATTAGATGGGGGAGGTGGAGGAGGTAGAGGAGGGGGAGATGGTGGAGGTGGTGGTGGAGGAGGTGGTAGTAGGGGTATAAGGAGAGGCAAGGGTGGGATTCCTTTGCGACTGGAACAAGGGCCTTGGATACAAGGACTAGCAACAGCTGTTGCAGAGGGAGAGGAGAGGATGGCATTGGTGGAGATGCAGGTATGGGGGCGTCCGTGGAGATGTGGTGATAGAGGATGAGATATTCTTAGATGTGGTGGGCGAGATCATAGCAATCTCAGAGGGGTCAGAGCAACAGGGGTGTGATGGGTCCTCTTCGGTGGGATGGTGAGGGTGGTGGTGGGGGGGGCAATGACATCTAGTGCGAGTGCAATTTGAGGTGTCTTTTGCATTGTGACATTTGTTTATATACTAATACTTGGATGGCTCTTGATAGCCCATATTTTTGGCATCATCGTATTCTGATACATGTGTACTTTATTTTGGTGAGATATATGATGAGATCTCAGTTTTGGTGGTGATGATATGATGCATTCATGTGATGACATGATTGCTTTATGCATGATGATGACATGATTTGATGTGATGATACTAACATGTGGATGCAAGTTATTTTGTTGTATGCGATGATGTTGATTATTTGTATATGTATGATTGGATGTGATGTATGTTACTAACATGTGGATGCAAGTTATTTTTTATATATGCAATAATACTTATGTGTTGGCGATGATAGTATGATTTATGATAATGCTTATTCTAATGTATGCTACGTAGATGTAATGAATATGTATGTTTATGTAGAATGTTGATGTTGATGATGTGATGAATGATGTATACCTATTGATGATGTAATAGAGATGTAAAATGATGTGGTGATGTTCCTGTAGATGATTGTATGTATGATGGTAATATATGTGCATGCGGGAAAATGCGGTGACAAAAATGAATAACTAGAGATCAAAAAACCCACGCACCAATGAGACTCTTGGTGCAAGTATATGAACTACTTGAATTAGTTCAACTTCCCAAGGTGTGTCCCATTGTTCTCTATCTCATAGGATCCCTAAAGCCAGTGTTTTGCTCTCATATCATTGAGCAAATGACTTAGGAATGACAACTCCAAGAATGAATGATATTGTGATCTATATGCATGAATGCATTCTAAGATCTATATGATGGGTTAAAACTTATGATGATTAATCTCGTATGAAGATAGTGATATGATGAAGATATTTCTAAATTATCCTAATTATGATATACTAGCATGGATATACTACTAATATGAAAATGAAATGCTTTTAAATGTTTATGATGATATTTTAACAAAGAGAGGCTAAAATGCTTAGTAAATTAGACTATAATGTAGAGGCATTAAACTTGGATCTATCAAAAATGAAGAATGAGAGCTCTATTTATAGAGAAAATAGGGCAATGGTTGGTTAAGATTGAATAATCTTAACAAGGGCTAGGATTGAAAGTTAATCAATCCATGTTTACAATTTTCACAAATGAAATGGTGACAATTGTCAACAAGAGGTTGCTTCAAAGGAGATGCAAGAAGCATTAAATGCCTGAGGAGACATGAAGGTTACCCTAGGAGGTAAGGGTTGAGGTTAGGTTAGGGTTACTCAATGGATAAAGTTTTTACCCAAGGGGTAAACTCTTGTGCAAGGGTTAATAGGATAACCAAGGTTAAAGCCATGAATACTTGATGAGACCCTTGAGTCAAAAGGATGGTTAAGTTAGAGGAAATTCTCTAACCACAACTCAAAGATGAGTTAACCATAAATGGTTATGTAAGAGCCTTTAATGGTTTGGAAGACTTTAGATGTTAACCATTTGAAGACACAAAGCCTTTAATGGTTATTTAAGACTTTGGAGGCTTTGAGAAGTGACTTCCTTTTGCTTAGGAATGTGACAATAATTAGGAGATGAATTAAGCTAAATTGGAAGTGATTAGAAGAATCTAGAAGGGGTTTAGGAGGTAAGTGGGAGATGTAGGACAATACAAGTGGATGAGGGAAAAGGATTTTAATTAAAATAAAATTACTTTATTTCAACTAAAATAGATGCAACTTGCATAAATACAGGTGGAGGATTTAATAAATGGATTATATTTATTTATTTGCAAGGATCAATTTAATTAAAAAGGGAGAAAGCGGAATTTATTAAATAAAGTGATTTATTTAATAAAAAGCTAGAAAAGGTTTATGTGAATTTAATTAAATAAACTGAGTAATTCATTTAATCAAATGAATGAAAATGAAGAAATTAATTAAATAGAATTTAATTAATAGGTGGAATGGGGTTAAAATAAATATTAAATATTTATTTAGGAAAGTGGTTAGATTTATATGTCTACAATATGCTTGTGGATATATATGTTGTGTATGAATGTTGAAAATGTTTGATTTTAAAAATGATGGGAAAATGAATTGATATGAAAGATTAGAAAATGATTTTTGATTTTGATTTATGAAGGATGGATGATTTTTTATATATATGATTGTATGTATGATGATTGTATCTATGATGGTAATATATGCTTGTGGATATATATGTTGTGTATGAATGGTGAAAATGATTTATTTTTGAAAATGATGAAAATGTATGAATGTATTTGAAGATGTTTATGAAATATTAATATGGACTAAACTATGTGATTTGTAATATACAAAATGAAGTGAAGGAATGCACCTATTGAATGAATGTTCCTAAATGCAGATGAATGCATGTAAATGAATGAATCTAATGAATGCTAATGAAAATACACTTAAATGAACACACACTAAATGAAAGCAATGAAAGCACTTAATGTTAATTGTATGCCACTAATGAATTAAATGAATGCACTGAAGAAAATGAATGCAAATGAATGTACTTACTTAATGAATTAAAAAGGCATGCAACTATGGATAATACCTAAATGAAGTTAATTGGATATACCTAAATGATTTCTAATGAACATACACTAAATGAATGAGAAGAATGACAATGTTAAATGAATGCACCTAAATGGGTTGAAAATGCCACTATTTACAAATTCTTTTTATCCTACATGACGCATAAATGCCAATGTGTTGGAGAATGCAAATATTATATGGATATGTGAGATGATGTATCAGAATACTCCGTTGTGATTGTTTACAAGGTAAGCCTTCGATAGAGAACTTTCTCATAGCATCCCTAATTAATTGCATGCTTGACAAAATATTTGTACAATGTATGAATGAATAAATGAATGAGTGATATGCAATGGAATGAAATATATATAGATGAGATGGAATGGTGATCCATGGTTTATTCATTGTGCTTTATATCCTCATTGAGCATGGTAGTATCGATATTGGCCGAGGTATTAGAAACCAAGTTTGAATGTTGCACTTGTAAACAAACATTGCAGACAAGGAAGGTTCCCCTCCATTCTAGTTCATATACGTATGGTCGAGGTATACAATGTAGTTAGTAAGCCATAGGGATCCATGACTATATTTTTGCATAGGATCTCATAGCTTAGTGAACTTCCCACATAGACATCATTAGTATTTGCCCCAGGACTTCATTGGAACAATCCGCAAATAGAAAAACAAAGAAAAGGATATCATGAACCATCCTGGCCACTCTAATCACTTGTGGATATCCCGGAATAACATAGGAACTTGATATATAAAGTAAAAATCTTAACCAAGTTCCTATCAGCCAAACAACATCTTCTTGTCAAAGATATTTGTCACCATGTCTTGTTTTTTAAGGAAGGATGCATCCTTGTTTAAGACAGTTTTGTGTATGTTGTGCTTAGAATGTTTGTTTGTTTGTTGATTTGATAGGTGGTCATCGTTAAGTAGTTCAAAATTTTGTTGTGTGTCTGACTTGATATTTATGTACAAGGAACAAGTTTATTGCAATGTTTTTGATTGATTTTGATATTTTCTCACGTTTTAGGGTTTTTTGAATGTTTTGAATGTTTTTGGGTTTTCTTCAGGACATTTTCTGAATGTTTTTGGTATTTTCTGAGTTTTTCAAATGAGTCACTCAGCGAATCACAAGCATGGAGAATCCACTCCCATCATTAGGTTAAGAACATTTCCCCCAGTTAGGTGTGGGAGTAAAAACATGATCCCAATCAACAATATGCATCTCAAAAGGTTCCATACATAAGTTGTGCAGAGCATAGAGCTCATCATATCTTAGAAAATACCAAAAACATTCAGAAAAAGTCTTGGAAAAAGTATTTTTAAAAAAAAGAAAAAAATAAAGAAAATAGTAAAGAAAAATCATTCATCCAAATGGTTGAAACCACTCCGGTGGCGCCTTGGATAAGTACGATGGTGAAAACTTGGCAAATAGGCACCATTCATAAAGGTTGTAGCTCCATTTTCTTTCAATCTTGTTGCGATCTCATCCATTGCATCCATTTATACATCATTTATACCATGGCTTGGAATTGATCTGCATGACCCTATGATTGTAACTCCTCCATGATGTGTTGTTGATATGCTTTTAGGTGATTGTAGGTAGCTTGTCGCTTTTCATCAAGCAGTTCCAAGTCTTGAAGACGTGAGACCCGATACTCTTCATCAATAATCGAATTTCGCAAGGAAACCCATAGAGATGGTAATTCTATCTCAATACGCAAAATAGCCTCTACGCCATATACAAGTGAATATGGGGTTGCGCCTGTTGAGGTTCGAATGCTAGCTCGATATGCCCATAGAGTTGGATTCAAATGAATGTACCAATCATGACCAACATCATTGATTGTCTTATTGAGGATACTTAATATGTTCTTGTTTGAGGCTTCTTCTTGACCATTTCCTTGTAGGTAATAGGGGATGAAGAAACAATGTTGGGTATGAAACTTCTCACATTGTTCACAGACATTTTAATTTTTGAAAGGAAGTTTGTTATCTGTGATGATGGACATGGGTAAACCATACCGGTAGATGATGTAGTTTAAGATAAATGAAGCGATATGCTTGTCGACTACTTGGGAAAGTTCGAACCACTTGATGATGTATTATGTGGTGGTAATGATGAAGTTGTGACCATTGGATGAAGACGGTTGGATTTTACCCACAAGGTCCAGTCCCCACTAACAAAAGGGCCATGGTGTTGTGATGGGTTGCAGTTCATGCGCTGGTACATGTGTCAAATCTTTGTGTACTTGGCACTTTTTACACTTTCTGAGAAAGTAGTAGGAACCTTTTTCCATAGGCCAAAAGTATCCAGCCCGCATGTTCTTTTTAGCTAGTGAAGGCCCACTTTAATGGGCCTCACAAATACCTTCATGGACTTCTTCTAAAGTTGTGTTCACCTCACCTTGCTCTAAACATCGGAGGAGAGTACCATCGAGAACTCGTTGGTATAGGGTTTAAACAATGATGGTGTATCAAGCAGATTGATGTATGAAGGTTTTGTGTTGCTAATTTGACTGGTTAGGTGGAAGGATTTGATTGCGTAGGTAAGCGTAAAACTCACCATACCATGGGGAATCAGGGCTGATGAGTTGACATACCATCTCGAATTTCAGGATATCATAAGCGGGGATCCAAAGTTGTTCAACTAAGAACTCGTAGCATGTTGAATTATGTGGAAGATCAAGGAGAGAAACTATGGTAGCCATTGCATCTATAGCTCGGTTCCGATCTTGAGGAATCTACTAAAAAGTGATAGCGGTGAATAATTCTTTGAAGCTATCAACCATTTTCTTGTAAGGCATGATCTTATCATCCTTATTTTGGTATTCATCATTGACTTGTCGAATAACTAGTTGTGAATCGCCATAGACTTGTAGCTCCATTAAGATCCATTGTACGACCATTCTTAATATCGTGATCAAGGATTCATACTCTACTATGTTATTAATGCATGGGAATGTGAGCTGGCTGTATGATTTGTGAATGCTATCCCCTTTAAGTGTGATGAAAATAATTTCGGCTCCTGAACCATGTCGAGTGTAAGACCCATCAAAATATAACTTCCATTGATGTGATGGCATAACTGTGAATATTTCCTCATCTAGAAAATTTGAGATGAGCGGATGGTCTCCTATGAGTGGTGCATCAACCAACTGATCTGTAATGACATGCCCTTTGATTGCTTTTTGGTCCACGTACTCTATGTCGAATTCACTAAGGAGCATAACCCATTTTTCCAAACAACCTGTTAGTGTTGCTTTACTGAGTAGGTAATTGAGTGGATCTATCTTGGCAATGAGTTGTATCTTGTATGTCAACATGTAATGCCTTAACTTGGTTGCTGCTAAAATCACTACTACGCAATCTCGTTCAATAGGGGTATAATTGAGTTCATACCCAACTAGTGCCCTGGAAATGTAGTATACTGCACATTATTTGCCTTCTTCATTATGTTGTGCGAGTAAGACACCTAAGGTCGTAGCCGTAGCTGATATGCATAAAACTAATGGCCTATCTGGAAATGGTGGTGTCAGTAATAATGGCGTCATTAGAGAATCCTTAAGCTACTAAAATGCTTGTTGACAATTCTCATCCCATTTAAAATAAACATTCTTATGGAGAAAATGTGTGAAGGGATGACATTTATCAACCAATTGCGCGATGAAGTGACGAATTGATTGTAGCCTCCCTTATAATGTTCTCAACTAACTGATGTTCCTAGGAGGTGGAATTTCCATGATTGTTTTTACCTTTGTGGTATCAACCTCAATTCTTTTATTTGAGACAATGTATCCTAGGAGCTTCCCAGAGGTTACTCCAAAGACACACTTCTTTGGATTTAGGCGTACATTATATTTCTCTAGTCTGTTGAAGATTTTGTCTAGCACGGTGAGGTGTCCCTCCCTTGTTAATGATTTAGCTATTAAATCATCCACATAGTCTTCCATTAGTGTATGCATCATTTCGTGGAAGATGGTAGTCATCGCCCTTTGATATGTGGCACCTACATTCTTCAGACCAAATGGCATCACATTCCAACAGTATGTACCCCATGGGCATGTAAAATCTATTTTGTGTTGATCCTCTAGAGCAATCTTTATCTGGTTGTATCCTGAAAATCCATCCATGAGTGATACCATTGCATGTCATGTTGTCAAGTCTATGATCATATCAATGTTTGGAAGAGGTAACTCGTCATTAGGACATGCTTTGTTAAGATCTCTAAAATCTATACAAATACGGATGCCCCCATTTGGTTTTTCCACTGGTAGAAGGTTTGAGATCCATTCTACATAGGCAATGGGTCTTTTCAAACCCACATCAAATAGCTTTTTGAGTTCTACTTTTACTAATAGTGCAATCTGAGGATGCATATTTCTGAGATTTTGTTTTACTGGTTTGGCTCCTTCTGCTATTGTTAAGTGATGCATTACTAATTCTGGATCAAGGCCTAGCATGTTTGCATAGAACCGTGCAAAATTTATTTGTCACTTTCGAAAGAACTCTATAAAATCAAGATCTTCTGCTAGAGTCGGTGATTCTGCTAGATGCGTAGTATGTGTAGATTTTTCGGTGTCCCCAGATTGATTTCCTTTGTTACCTCAATGAGAATAGATGATCTCTCTTGATTAGTGCTGAATGGGAGAATGTCAAACCTTCCATCCTTTGGCGCCTCAGAGAGGTTTTCACCTTTGGATATGTCCTTTGCTTTTACTCTTTTGGTTTCCACAAGTACCACAGTGTGGTTTTCATTTGAGGATCTTGTTTTGATTGTAATATTTTTGTGACTGAAAGGTTTGGCATTCTCTCCAAAGTAAGTCGTGTTGTGAATTTCAATAGCATACCCAGATTTGTGATCCTTGCTTGGTATGTTATCCCGTCATTCAAGAAAGTCTATGATCGCGTCATCATTTTGGAATGTGTCAAGGTGTGGGGAATCTTGTTGGTTCCAATCAATGAGTTCGGAGTGAATAATTGGCATTGCTTCATCGATGAGGTTAAGTTCATAGGATGTGTCGGTTAGGGTAAGTATGGAGGAATCAAGGTCATCATTAGTACTATCCTCTTCGTAATCGGGCTCATGAAGTGATCTATCTATTCATGAAGTATCTTCAGGATCAAAATCCCAAAAGTTTTTAAACCATGCTTCTCCTTCAATGTTTTTGTCTACAAGAGGGCCAGAGGAATCTTCTTCAGATTCCTGTGAAGCCAAAGAACCTCATTCGTACTCATATGAATCTGTCTCGAAATCACTTGGTAGAACTCTATTGCTATATGTTATAAGGATGTCGATTGATGTGAAAGGTTTGTCGACAGCTGCCGCAAGGGTTCTTGATGTTGCTGGGGTGTCAAAAGTGGACAAAAAATTTATCCTGGGAGTGATAGTTTGGCGGGAAACGTAACTCCTTTTCTTACTTGTTGTATGTGGAGACTACAATTGAGAAGTGCTTTTGTGACTGGAATTTTCTGATCTTGTAGGTTGATTTGCAATGGACACTGTTCTTCTTCTAGAAGGGGTGATCTTAGAAGTGGACTGCTTTTGTTTGCTTCGAATCCTAAACTTAGGAGAGCCTCTTGAACCAGGGTTGAATCTGAGTCCGGTTGTATCCCGAGGTTGTAACAATGGTTGCAATGGCTCTTACACACCTTGTTTGTGGGATCCCAATGCACTATGGCCATCATAGCCCATCTTTTGCATTAGGGTAAAGCCTTTACCATACTTCTCTGTAGGAATCCTGATCTATTGTCTAACTGTATCGGAAGGGTCTCTATAGAGCCATCCCGCCAAGTCTTCATCAATAGTTTCTTGTTCATGTGATCTGCTTGGGATGAATCCATCAAGTGTAGTAGTTTTGGCTGCAACAAGTGGCTTGAGTGATATTTAGGGTTTGCCATGAGTCCTAGGTGAGAGGGGTAGTTGGACAATGCAGAAAAGCTGACTAATATTATACTCTTTGGGGCCTTCATCCTTTACTTTCATTTTCAGCTTTTCTTGTTTGGGTGTAGGGATCGATGGACTGGTGAGATTTGTTGGGTGGATGTAAGATGATAAGGTGGTGGCTTCTCTATTGCTAGGGACTGTGATATCAAGTTGATGCCTTATATTGTTGCAAAAGGCTCGAATGGGTTGGCATCACCGAGGATAGTAATCTCTACTCTGTTATGTGGAAACTTGATGTGTTGATGGTAAGTGGATGGTACTACTTGCATGGAATGAATCCATGGTCTACCTAATAGGATATTGTATGGAAGAGGGAGGTCTAGGACCTAACAAACCACATTCTTAACCATAGGTCCTACCCTGACAGGTAGATTAACACACCCTTTAGAGCAGCATTTTGCATCATCATAGGCCTTGATTGTGATCCACTTTCTGGCATCTACTACATCTTATGTGTATCCCAATGTTGTGGTTAATCGTAAGGTACAGATATTAAGGCCAACTCCATTGTGAATCAAGACTCGCTTGACTTTGCGTTTATGTATGAATCCCTCAATGTGGAGAGGGGCGTTATGCGGTTGTTGAAAGGATGTGTCATCATTATCTACAAAAGTGAGACATGGTGATGATTTGAGACTACCAACCATGGCTTGAAATTGATTTGTATTAAGGTCAACTGGAATTGACGCTTCTTGGAGAGCTTGGTCTAAGATGGTTTTATGTGAGGGTGATAAGCGTAAAAGCTCTAGTATGGAGATAAGTGTTGGTGTCTTATCTAATTGGTCCACAAGGTTATAATGTTCAGGCACATATGCCGCTCTTGATGGTTATCCTTGTACAGTGATCTTGCTACGAGGAGTAACAACGTTGCATGTGGGATCTTGACCTTTGATTGTAATGGTTGTAATTTGTTCATTGGCATCATAAAGGTTGTTGACAGTATAAGTATATGGTGCACAGGTATAGTTTGTTGTGTTATCTTGATTCTTACCTTGATGGGAGGGACCTCCTTTCTCATATGATGGGAGTGGGTTTTTGAAAATGGTATGATTAGAATTGGAAGTTTTTACATTGTCACCATCCACTTTTATGTCGCCTCGATCAACAAGGTCTTGAAAAATATCTTTTAACCAATGGCAGTTGTTCGTTTTGTGTCCTTTTCCTTTATGAAATTCACAATAGTCATTATCTATCCACCATAAAGGTTTGATCTATGGTTCATAGTTTGATGTTTTAGGCAATGTGATAAGATCAGAAGAGACGAGTTGTCATAAGATCTTGTCAAGAGATTATCCCAAGGGTGTATATGTGCGGGTGGGTTTGTAGGTAGGGTACCTATTTTTGGGTTCTCTTGCTATGTGTTTGGAGTTTGATTTCCTTGATTGTTTGGGGGATTACCTTGATTGCTAGTGGGTTTGTTGTGATTATCTGCTTGCCCTACAATTTTGACTAGGGGCTGGGCGATTTTGACAGTTCGTGTGTCCACAACACCATCATTGTCAATGTTTTTGTTCTTGGCCCAAAAATTTGATTTTAAGCCCTTGGGCTATTACATCTTTGAAAGTGTCTAAACATTTGATGTCTAAGTAGAATTCCATTTCCTCATTTAAGTTTGAAATGAAAATTTCAACTAATTGTTCTTCGAGAATGGGGAAGGAGCTCACCATTCTTTTGTTTTGTATTATAGAGATCAGCCATGGAGACATCCCGTTCTATGTTATGCGCATGATGAGTGATAAATTTTTGTACTAGGTCCTCAAAGGTCCTGATCCCGTCGGGTAGGCGTGAGAACCATTGCATGGCTGAACCTCCCAAACTTTGGGGGAAAAGGCACATTAAATATGTGTCCTCATATGCAACCTCTAAGTAGGTGGAGTAAAATTATCGCACATGATCTCTAGGGTCTCCCTTTCCTCTGTATTTATCAAACTTTGGGGTTTCGAAGTTGCATGGGAAAGGAGGCATGTATATGCTTCTATCAAATATCTTCGAGAGCATATTGCTTTTGTGACCTTCCTGAGTGTACTTGTTGGGCGAGGTCTTGCATCTATTGTCTCAACATATCCATTTTAGTAGGAGGGGGTGGGATGTTTTCGTGTTGATAGCGATCATCATAGTTGTGGGTATTCCTTTCCCTCCTGTCATCTTGATTTTTTTCTTGTCGATGGCTATGTTGGGCTTGTTCTAGTATATCCTTCAGTTGTGATACGTCAAACTCTATGGGAATTTTGGCTCCTTCTTGAGCAAGTTTAAGAAAATGGGCGTCAACATTTCCCCTGAGAATTTCCTCAAAAAGTATTAAATCTAGCATTATGAGTTGCTTCTTCTATTTGTGCTTGTGTAGGGGTGTCTGGGCCTTCTCTTCTAGAAAATGGGTTAATGACCTCTTCCTCTTCTTCCCATATTTCATTTTGAGTTTGTCTCTGACTCTGAGACCTAGTCCTAGCCATGTTGTGAAGTACGCAGTTGTGGGTGAAAAAGTGTGTGTTTGATCTTCTTTGATAGTTCTAACATTGTATGGTGATGAAGATGAGTTGAAATGTGTATGGATGATTAATCTCCTTTTACCAAAGGTTGGACATCAACAAAGTTATTTTTGAGATTTCTTATTTGTTTTCAAATACTTGTGAGATGAGGTATCGCGAGGTTTTGTATTGTACAAGGCACAAGCTCCCTAGCTATGAGAGGATGCACTCAAAAGCTAGAGTTTACCTATCTAAGATGTTTAGTAATTCCTCTGAGGATGATTGATCCTAGATGTAGAAACACACTAGAAATTTTTTGGTTGTTTTATGTTTTAGCAATATTTGAAAGAACTAAGGACAAAACCTTGTTTTAAGAGTTGAATGAAATTTTGATGTTATGGAATGAGTGCAAACCTTGGAATTTATGAGGTGGCTATGAATTTTGATGATTGATGGTGGAATGATGAAGATGAAAAATGGAGGTTTAAAATGACTTATGAAAGATGTGTGAGTATGATTTGAAAATGTAATATGGTATGGAAAAAATGGAGAAGGATGAAAGATATGTGAATGAGAAGTATGGTTTGGAAATGATGCGTGAATAGGGAAAAAAATGATTTGAAAATGAAGAGTGAAGATGTGGAATATAGTAGAATTTTGGAAATGTTTTGAGTTTGATTTATGGAATATGTTTGATTTTGGAAATGATTTGGAATATGTGTGAATTTGAAGTTGAAATATGGGGGAAAAAAAATGAAGTGAGTTTTGAAAAATGTGTGATGTGGAAAATGATTATAAAGATGTGTGGATTTTGATAAAGATATGAAAGATGTGTGAATTTTAGAGATGTGAATTGGAAATAAGAATTAATGTTTTGGAAATGTGTGAAAGATGAAACATATGAACTTTGGAAATGATTTGTAATTGATGGGTGAAGATGAAATATAGTAGAATTTATGAAAGATGGAAGATTAGAAAATGTTTTAAGAAGATGAAATATGGGAGGTGTAACCTTGGAATCTCTAATAGGTGATTGTGGGTTGTGGAATGTATGATGGATGAATGAGTTGACCATGATTGTGATGGTATGACAAAGCTCTTCTTTGAAAGAAAGCTTGGGATGCAAGTGGTTCTAATTCAAAGTTTTCGATGAAACCATGGCTAAAAACGTGATATCGATGGATGAAGGTATGGTATTTTAGCAACAATTTACAATTTTTGTACAAGAAACTTCTTCTCTTTTGGATGTTCTTTGTATTTTGCTTCGTTTTGGTTTTTTGATAAATTGACTTCTTGGCGTATTTGAGAGATTTTCAAACACAAAGCATTGATGGCTTTTTCAATAATTTTGCTTTTGGGATGTAACGTGTTTCAAATGGTAGATGATTTATTTGACAAGAAGACACAGCAAGTACACAAGCACATAGAAACATTTCTTCTCTTTTGATGTATGTTTAGGATCTTTTCAAATCCTCTCAAGGATGTTTTTCAAATCCTCTTTTGTTTTCACGGGTTTTGAACAAACAAAAGACAAATCAGATAGACTCTACTATTGTCAAAAATGTCAATCCTAATATCAATATCCCACACTTGATACTCCGTCAGCTCAAACAGCCATGTCACACCCTAAGGTGTGCCCGTTTTTTTGCCTTTGTCCAAATTTGAACCAAAGAGAATTGCTCCTCAATTGGATCATTTTCTCGGGAGATATATGGTGAGTGTCTTGGGGGGGGATTCTTCCCCACCCTTGCACTATGATATTACAAATGTTTGGCTAACTAACTCGGTGAGGTTTCTGATAACTCAATGATGAACGGATAGTACCAAACCGGTACTAAGAGGGCGGGGGGGAGGGGGGGTGAATTAGTACAGACAAAAACACAATCCTAAACCAGTTTGTCAGCAGACACTCTGCTTTGGTAGATAAATAGTAACACTAGTCTTAAACAGGGTACAACCGGCAAAACCCAGAATAACTGAGACAAGCATAAACCGATTGACACTTATCTTTTCATACAATCTAATACTTCATTTCCATTTCACCCTAGTGCATGAACAGGTAATCTATCATCAAAGATATATAAACAGCTAGATTAACATGATTTACCTTTAGACACAAATCACTTAAACCATCACATGAATAACACCACACATGGCACACAATTTTTTCACGTGGAAACCCAACTGGGAAAAACCACGGTAGGGATGAATACCCACAAGCTATTTTTTGAACTCTTTAGAAGTCCGCTCTGTTAGGAGCCTTGTCTGGTTAAAGACTGATACAATAGGTTCTGTTAGGAACCGATCTTGTTAGGGATCACCCAGTTAAGGGATGGCTAGAATACCCGGTTAAGGGTTAAACCTTATTAGAGGATTTCAAGAACTCAATGATTTTGAGTCACCCTATTAAAGGATTTATAGTAAGCCGGTTAAAGCTACCCTGTTAAGGGATTTCCCAACTGTTGAAGTGGTTAGAGATCAACAAGTATTACAATGATCTAGTAACAGCACTCAATGCCAATGCAGATCCGCTTTCATCAACTGCCACAAAACAGTTTCTCCGGTTTCTCCTTTGAATTTCTTGAACCTTTCTGATTTGTCCTTGTTGTCACCATTAGGATAGTTTACAGCAATATGTCCTATCCAGTTACAAGAAAAACATTTCAAAGGGAGCTTACCTCTGTATTTACAGGTTCCTTTAGGAAGTTTCCTGGCAAGAAGAGCTTCAAATGCCATCAGAATCTCCTCATCATCCATTTCTCTTCTCTGTCTTGGTTCACCACTAGTGCTAGCTTCTTTTCCTTTTCTGGATGGTACAACAGAAGCTTTAAAAGTTGATTCAGTCTTTTGAACACTGCCATCAAAACTATTTAGCTCATAGGCTGTCAACTTTGCAATGATGGAGTCTAGGGATACCTTAGTCTTGTCTATTGATCTCAACTCCTGAATAGCAGCAACCCTTATTGCATAAACCGGTAATAATGATCTCAGAACTTTGCTTACCATGGTGGAATCTTCCATTTTACCACCTGCACTCTTGATATCTCTGACAACAGTTTTGATTCTTATTCCATACTGTTGAATGGTCTCACCTTCAACCATCTACATGTCTTCAAACTTCCCTCTAAGGCTTTCTTCCTTAGCTTGTTTTACATGCTCATCACCGCCATAGATATTTTCAAGAGTATCCCATACTTATTTGGGATTTACTTTATCTTGGACATCAATAAACTCAATGTCAGATAAACTACTAATTAGGGCTTCCATGACTTGCCCATTCTCCTGCATCTCTCTCTTTTGGTCATCGGTGAGAGTACCGGTAGGGGCAACATAAGCATTCTCAACATAGCTCCAGTGTTGAGCACCCATGCTTTTGATGTATATCTTCACTCTATCTTTACATATACTGAAATTATCTCTATTGAACTTTGGACCTTCCATCTTCATCATTAGACTGGGATCTTTTCCTCAAGCGGTTAAGCTTATAACATAGAGGACCTGGAGGATGCTCTGATACCAATTGATAACTCAATGATGAACGGATAGTACCAAACCGGTACTGAGAGGGGGGGGTGAATCAGTACAGACAAAAACACAATCCTAAACCGGTTTGTCAACAAACACTCTACTTTGGCAGATAAACAGTAACACCGGTCTTAAACAGAGTACAACCGGCAAAACCCAGAATAACTGAGACAAGCATAAACCGATTGACACTTATCTTTTCAGACAATCTAATACTTCATTTCCATTTCACCCTAGTGCATGAACATGTAATCTATCATCGAAGATATATAAACAACTAGATTAACATGATTTACCTTCAGACATAAATCACTTAAACCATCACATGAATAACACCACACATGACACACAGATTTTTCACGTGGAAACCCAACTGGGAAAAACCACGGTGGGGATGAATACCCACAAGCTATTTTTTGAACTCTTTAGAATTTCGCTCTGTTAGGAGCCTTGTCCGGTTAAAGATTGATACAATAGGTTCTGTTAGGAACCGATCCTGTTAGGGGTCACCCGGTTAAGGGATGGCTAGAATACCCGGTTAAGGGTTAAACCCTGTTAAAGGTTACCTTGTTAGAGGATTTCAAGAACTCAATGGTTTTGAGTCACCCTGTTAAAGGATTTACAGTAAGTCGGTTAAAGATACCCTGTTATGGGATTTCCCAACTATTGAAGTGGTTAGAGATCAACAGGTATTACAATGATCTGGTAACAACACTCAATGCCAATGCAGATCCGCTTTAGCTCCTCTTCACCTTCTGCACTTACACTCTGCAGGTATCACTTCTCTCTTTTGGTCTAGCAAGAATCACGTATCTCTTCACTTGGATACTCACACAAAACTTTTGCCAACAACCTCTGAAAGAAACACAACATCGACCTTATAGGAAACAGATAGGTCAATAGCATAAACCCTAAACCCTAAAGTTGTTAGGTTAAACAATTAAAACGGTTCAATCCTGATCGTTGAGCACATTGCATTAAATGCAACAATCTTGAACCAATCTCAAGACGTTCTCCATTCTTTGTTTTCCACCGATTTCATGGCGGCTGATAACCCATCACGCGTTATCACCATTTACAAACTTCGCACATTCTCGAGGTAGATAGGAACAATCTCCTTCATGCAAGATCCTTCACGCGCACAAGGATGACATGGCAACATGATCTATTCTTCGTTACAATGCTAACTCATCACACAAAGTCACCGATTGAGTCACACAGGCTTGAAGCTTATCAACCGGAAACCCTGGGACTACCAACCAAAAACCCTGAGACTACCAACAGATAGTCATACAAAGCTTCCATGTATTGGTTCCCATATCAACATGCTGGTTCACCTTGAACAAACACACCGCTTCACTTTGGCACATATACCGGTTCTCACATATACTGGTTCTTGGTAACATACCGGTTCTCTCTTCTTCAACATATTGACATCTATGACAACATACAATGTCATCATGTCCTTATACTAGTTCACGTAATGCCAATAGTTTCTACTTCTAAAAGCTCTTTAGTAAAGGTTATGTTCGGCGTAGCGAAAGATATACTCCCTTAAGAGGCTTCCCAACCTTTAAAACAAAGGCTTTTCATATCTTAAGGATACTGGGAAAAGGCTATCAATGTACACTATCGTTGGAGGGGATTTTCATCAGCCTCTACATTTGATTATAGTGGGTCGGTAAACTTGGCTAAAAGTCGTTCCCCACTTAGGTCGTTCCCCTCTCACCAACGTTATGGGCTTCTCAGGAGGGCAGGCCTGCTAAAGGAGTTATCCTAATTGCAAAAAGAAATAAAATAAAACAAGTGAAATGGTGAGTTTGGCTTTTTTATGACCCAATGAAGGGGAGAGCATATGCCTTTCACGTTCAAGCATGAAGGACACTTGTTCTTTTTATGCCATCATTGCAATGTTTTCTAAATGCTACTTTGGAGGTGTTGCCCCAACAAACATGGGGTTCTTTTTATCCAATATAGTAAAATGAGTTTGTTTGTTCCTTTTAACCAAATATTGCAATGATTTTGACCTTGTGAAAAAGCAAACTTGGAAATAAACCTGGTCAACAAAAATGAAATCGTGTAGCCTTGGTAACAAAAAAGGTAAATGTGAGGTTAGTTTTTTTTATGCACCAAAATGAAAATGTGGTTTTGTTTTAAATGCACCAAAGTAAAATGAAGTTCATTTTTAACCCCTTTGTGAAAAACAAGAAAGATTAGGTTCATTTTATGCACCAAAATGAAGATGAACTTTGTTTTAAGTGCACCAAAGTAAAATGAAGTTCATTTTAAATCCCTTTGTTGAAAAACAAAAAAGATTAGGTTCGTTTTATGCACGAAAATGAAGATGAAGTTTGTTTTAAGTGCACCAAAGTAAAATGAAGTTCATTTTAAATCCCTTTGTTGGAAAACAAGAAAGATTAGGTTCGTTTTATGCACCAAAATGAAGATGAAGTTTGTTTTAAGTGCACCAAAGTCAAATGAAGTTCATTTTAAATCCCTTTGTAAAAAAAATAAAAAAGATTGATTTTAAACCAAAGAAAACAAAATGTTTCTAACTAACTCCCTCCAAGACCTACACGAAAAGTTAGAAAAACCTGCAACTAAAACATGCAAAAATTTAGTGCATATGGTGGGCTCACAAGACTAAAAAATGTTTCTTGAGGTTACAAAATTACTCCTCTGTCTGTGACAAAAGTGTTATACTAGTGTAGTTACAAAAGTGCTAACAGAGAGCAAAGACGCTACTTTAAAACGAGCGACAAAGGCGCTATTACAGGCGATGAAAGCGCTAAAACACTGCCTGCGTGTGAAAACCTACAAATTTTCAAAAGTTAGGCAAAATTTTAAAATTTTAATGTTTGATTCACATCGGGTTCACCAAATGATGCTGATAGAAAAGGCCCAAACAAGGTCCACCATTAGTAGGTTAGTTCCAACCAAAACCAAGACAAGACAGAAAAAAACCATTTCAAAACATATTCAAAGCAGATTTAAAAACAACACGAAAGAAGCACAAACAAGCAAAGAAAGAAAGGCTAGTCTTCCCAAGATGCCTCCATGATTGCTTTGATGATTCACGTCAGGTTCACCAAATGATGTTGATAGAAAAGGCACAAACAAGGTCCACCATTAGTAGGTTAGTTACAACCAAAACCAAGACAAGATGAACAAAAACCTTTTCAAAACATATTCAAAGGAGATTTAAAAACAACATGAAAGAAGCACAAACAAGCAAAGAAAGAAAGGCTAGTCTTCCCAAGATGCCTCCATGGTGCTTTGACGATTGTTCCTCCCTTGTTTATCTCCTCTCCAAGTCCCAAATGAATGAAGCTCTTAGCTTTTAACACAATCCATGGATGTCATATGGAGATTCGAGATGGTTGGAAAATGCTAAACAAGATGCTATGTAAGTGTAAATGATGATTCTATGAGAAAGCTCTAAATGTCTATGCTAATATCAGTATAGTAGAAATGCTCTAATGCTTCCTTTTTGGCTTTAGGAATGAAGCTCTATTTATAGGAAAAAATAGAGAATTTGATGGTCTAGATTGAAAGGGCTTGTGAAGGGCTAAGATTGAATGATTCATGATCCATGTGATGGCTTTTGACCCAATCCCATGATGACAAGTGTCATTACGAGATGGCTTGAGAGGATAGGGAAAGAGCATTTAATGCCTAAGAAGACATGAGGGTAACCTCATATGGGTTGGGTTATTGGATAAAGCTATTATCCAATGGGTAAACTCTTGTGCAAGGTTTACCCATGGTTAAGCCTTGACCAAAGGGTCAAGACCCATGTGGGTTGAAGTGTTGGAGAAGGGAAGCATTTATGACTTTGTAAGAGTCTTAAAAGGGTGAGATGATGGATTGAGGGTTAATCTTGGATTAGGATTGTGCAAATGATTAGAAGAGGGATTAGGCTAAATTATAAGGGGTTAGAAGAGTCTAGAAAAATCTAGAAAGAGGTGGGTGTGGGTAAAGAGGATTTTATTTAAAGAGAATCTATTTAAATGTGCAACTTGCATTTGTAGGAGAATGCAAGTGGATGAGTTATTTTAAAATAAATATTGATTTATTTAAAAGGGGGATTTGATTTGGGAATTCATGATTTTAAATAAATGTTATTTTATTTAAATAGGAAGAAGGGGGGTGAATTAAATAAATTAGATCTATTTAATAACTTGGACTATAGTTAGTAATTAAATAAATTCATTAAATTTATTTAACTAGAATAGCAGAATAGGCTAAGGTGAATTAATTAAATGCTAATTTAATTAATAGATAAATATTAGTCATTAAATAAATATTTAATATTTATTTAATTAATAGACAAATTTATGTGTCTACAATCAATATGTGTGTGTGTGCATATATATATATATATATATATATATCTGTGTGTGTGTGTAACAATGATCAAAATGATAGAAAAGTACAACACAGAGAGCGAGCAAAAAATCTTGCAATTGGGTCAACATGATGTATAAGCTAAGATATTAGACACATTGTATGAACTCCAAAAGGCATATAAATATACATAAAAATAATGATGAGGAAAAATAGAAGAATGACACAACATGAAATTTAACTTGTACCATGTCTTAATGGGAGTCATGTGGTTCGCCCAAGGTTAACTATCAAACATAAAACACATGTCCATTAATAATTATTGATCATCCATTAATTCATCCTCTACCCAATCATTAGGAGAGAAATAATCTCTTGATGAAGAGGGGAAGTCATCCTCATCCCAATAATAGGAGGAAAATAATACCTTCATGGATAAGGGTGATGGGTTTTTGTGGAATGAACGATATTAGTTAAGAATTCAATAACATGGAGAGGAGAAGTAGGCTAAAGGAGGTTGATGATTCCATCAAAGGTTGATAAGGGAGGAGGAATAATTGTGAGGAAATTAGATTTATAGAATATCTTATTGGCGAAGTGGGTGGCTAGACTAGGTTATAAAGAAACAGTATACCTAGGGTCCTTGATTTTTCCAATAGATAATGATGATCTAGGATCTCAAGGTTGTTTATGGATAAGGATCGTGCTAAAGGATGGGGTAGGAGGTGAATGTGAGAAAGGTACGGCAATATGATGCTAGGGTTGATTTTATGGAGTTATAAAAGGGAGAGGTGAAGGGGGGAAAAGAGCACTAGTAATGGGTAAGGGAGGTGGAGGTTGAGGGTAAAAAGAGGTGAAAAATGGGGCTCAAAATTTGAAAGGGTAGGGAGGGTAAAATGGACAATCACTACACTACTTTAATGCTTAAATTTTCTTTTCAAAGGTCTCCCAAAGGAAAGGGGATAAAGTAGTTAAGAGATGGAGAAACAAGGATGGATTAGGAATAGTAGGGATGGATTCTAATTGGGGTATGGTTTTGGATAAGGGCATAAGTTTGGGTTGAGGATAGGGTGGAGGTTGGGATAGAGGGTTGGATTAACATTTAGGTCTTGAAATATTTTAAATGTGTGGCTTGGGTTGGTTTGGGTTGGTTAAAGGTTTAGGTAGGCAAGAGGCATGGATGAAATAATCAAATATCAAAGTCTTGTGGTTAGAAGTGGGGCAATAAGGGGTATGGTAAATGGTATGGATTTAAATGAGGAAGGGTAATTTAATGTATTAGTGAATGATAGAAGGGATGGCTTCCATTGTTTCTAACTAGGAGCGGCCTAGGATAAAATTGAAATAATCACTAAAGGAAAATATTTAGAATATGGTTTGAACCAATTTAGACCCAAAATTGAAATGCAGGGTAACATATCTAAGAGCTCCACTATGTGTACTATTGGTACATCTCAATGGAACTCTTGGGATGGGGTAGGTTCTTTGGCTTGGTGCAATAGTAACCAAGTATTTTTGTTTGACTATGTTGAAGATCCAAGTGGCGTAAGCTAAGATGTCCTTGTTATGTCTAAAGAAAAAATATTTTAATATATAATAGGTCTTGGTGGTTATTTTAGAGGATACAATTGGGGAAGAAGGTGATGGGAAGGTAAGGAGGATGGAGAAGTAGGATATCAATGTAGAGGATAGAATATGAGATAGATGGGATATATGAAGTGCTAGAAGGATGGAGACAAGGAGTAGCCTCAATGGATTAGCTACCTCTAAGAATGAAAAGGTGTTAAGAGTCAAAGATGTAACCATTTTTGTAGAGGCAATTTTAGATAAAGAAGATTCTACATCAATAAATTGGCAATTAAATGTTGAGGAAATGAGTTAGTGAAAATGTGTAAGTTGGCATTAAGAGACATCACTAACTTTTTTCTTCAATTATTCAAACCTTGAAATTGGATTGTATTTTCAACAATAATATTCTAAATTATTTATTACAAGACCAAATATTTTTTAGTGTTGTGGCCATTAACACAATGGTATTGGAAAAATAATTTATTGCCATAAGTTCAATGTAAGGGGAGGTTACGGTCTAGAGGTTAAATGGGAAGAATTTGGATGAAATTATGAACAAGAAATTGATGAAGAATGGAATGAAGAGGATTGTATAGCTCCATACATTAGTGATTAGCCCAAGAATAAAGGGAAATGGTTAGGTTAGAGAATGGAGGATAGTTAAGGTCAACCTAGTTAGTAGTTAGCTTGGATTTTGGACTAAAGAATTTTTTACTGTTCTTCTTTGGGGGATATTTGGTTTCAATTATGAGATGAAGTTAAATAAGAAATATGGGCATTAGAAGTCAAAGAGGAGTTCGCATCAAAATTCCCCATAGACTATATGTAATCATAGAAGGTGATGGAAAACACAAGAATATATATATATATATATATATATATATATATATATATATATATATATATATATATATATATATATATATATATATATATATATATATGTAGATAATAACTTTTTCATGAATCGTTAGGGTAAGGTTTCTTATAAATACCCTCTAAACATAAGAATTAGGAAGATGATAGGTGATTTAGGAGAGGATGAATTGATAGCATAAGATAAACTTTGTCACCTATTTATCCAGATCTTGGCTACAATACACAAGGTCAATGACACTAACTTGTAGGTCTATGTTGAATTGGAGGTGTTGCATGAAAAGATTATCGAGTTAGCCAAATAAATCAATAGAATGAATAGGTAAAGAGTGACAAATTAATTTATTTGGGGGAACAAGCGAATATCTTAGCCAATAAATGACCATGAGAATAATGATCAAGGAAAGTGGAAATTGCAATCACATTCAACAAGGAAGATGTTGATAAATGGATGCTAACATACCTATATAGAGATGCCAACATGACCATGGTTGTGTTTTAAATAGAGAAAAATAAATTATGGATAATACAAACTACGATCAATAGAATCTTATAACAACTAAAATATTATCAACATTTTATATCAATAAATTATTGCTAAAAGAAATAAGAAGAAGTGGAAATTTGATCACCATATTTTATGTTGGAGGTTCTCATTGATGTAGCAAGAGATGCTAGTACCCATGAGATAGAAAAATGATTAGGACTACTTGGGAGCTTGCTAAGGTGGCCAAACCCTCAATTTATCCTTTCAACTCAACAATACTCAATAGTATAAGTATATATGCTCTTACAGAATTTGACGATGGTTAAAGACTATGCTATATGCTTTTGGAAATAAGGGAAATGAAAACCTAAGATAAAGTGCCAAATGTATACTATTAGGAATAATGGAATAAGAACTTGTATTGTAAGTGGTACTATGAACAAGGTAATGTTTTTTAATGTAACACTATAAGAGAAATGCACTGAAGAACATTATTCACATATGACATTTATGTTATTTTAAAAAAATAAGAACTAAAATTTTGAACCAAGAGAGGGATTTAAAGGGTTTCTTTCAAAACTAATTATTCCAAGTTTTTGAGGGGAAGAATGGTAGAGCCTACCACAAGATAAATCCTTCCCAAATCATGAATTAAGAGGATGAAAGATTCTAGGAAATAATAAAGATAGAATATAGGTAAAAATGAAGGAGCTTAAGAGGGAAGCTCTACTTTTCTTTGTTTCCCTAAGAAGAAGAGGAAGACAATATTGTTTTAAAATTTAGTTTTATGAGATGGAAATCATATGCAAATAGAAAATGATAAAAAATCACACCAATGATAAGGAGATGAATTGCTTCAATGAAATCCCGACAAGAGTCCTCTAAAAATAGTTAGATTGATGCAATAAAAATCAAAATAAAATTTCCCAAAGCTTTACTAAGAAAATCCCTAATGGGCTTGCTTCCTTTGAAGAGGAAGATTCTTGTAAAGGTTAAAAGACTAAAACCTCCTTAATGAAGTGAAAACCAACAAATGAATGTAAAATTCCCACAAACTATAAATGCATACTTTAAAAAAATTCAATTTTTCTTACACAACATCTTTAATAAATTTCTATTTAAAAACTAATATTGCATTAAGAAGACTTTATTATATAGATGTTCTAGTTAAAATTGCAGTATAATATTTAAAGAATTTAACATGAAACTTTTCATATAAATTTTAGATAATTTAATATCTAAACCATGGGTTATTGCTCAAAATTTATAATCAAAACAATTTAGCAGGCACATTTTGAATACCTGATCCTTGAATATAATATCTTGTAACTTCTGATCCTTTAAAAGATTTTTTTCTTAAAAGATTTTTTTTTTTCATTAAATGTGATGTAAAGGTATTTGATCTTCATAAATGAATTCATGTGAGCAAAGTGACAGAATAAATGATAGCGGTTGCAGGGATTAAATAGAATTTCAGACAACCAGAAAAAGGAAAAAGCAAGATTTCATTTAGATAACCAAATATATTACAGAGAGAGTGCAATCAGCTCTGGATATAGAGATATCGCAGCATTTTATTTTGCTAGACTGGGAAAAGCTTCAGGACTTTATTACAGCAAAATGGAACACTTTTTTTTCTGAAGACTGAAGCCCTAATTGAAACCCTAATACAATACTATCTTTAGTTACTGGTACTGAAAAACACATTGAAATCCATATAGCTGTTCAAATATCCATCAAGCTTTGAACCTGCACGTATATGGAAATCTCAACTGCATCAAAGAGAAATTTAGTCACAATGCACAAATATATTTTGAATCTGAGTAGATCATAAAATCAATGTTAACAGCTCTACCATAGAATAATAATAATATCAAAGGATATGTCTATAAAATGTGTTGCTCACCTTATTGTTTTAGCTCCTTAGTAAACTGGTGGAGGGGGTGAAGTGTACTTATACTCTGGTGGTGGTGGTGGTGGGGGGGATTGGTATTTGTAGAGAGGAGGGGGAGGTGGAGATGGAGATGGAGATGGAGGTGGAAGTGGAGGAGATTTGTAAATGTAAGTAGGAGATGGGGGCGGAGGGGATTTATACTTGTAGATTGGAGATGGTGGAGGGGGAGATTTGTTCTTGTGAATAAGATGGGATGGAGGGGATTCGTATTTGTAGATTGGAGATGGGGGAGGTGGAAGGGATTTAGGATAGTGTGGGGGTGGTGTTGGAGATTTATATATGTACGGATGGGGAGGGGATTTGTAATAGTGCAGGGGTGGTGGTGGGGATTTGTGGGTGTTGAGAGGTAGTGGTGGAGATGTGTATGTGTAAGAATTTAGAGAGAATTTGTGGGAGTATGTGGGTGGTGGTGGAGGAGGAGATTTATATATATAAGGAGGGGGAGGGGATTTGTAATAGTAAGGAGGTGGTGGTGGAGAACTATATATATAAGGAGGGGGTGGGGAATTGTAGAGGTATGGAGGTGGTGGTGGAGAATTGTATATATAAGGAGGGGGAGGGGATTTGTAGAGGTATGGTGGTGGTGGAGGAGATTCATATATATAAGGAGGGGGAGGGGATTTGTAGAGGTATGGAGGTGGTGGTGGAGATTTATATAGATAAGGAGGGGGAGGGGATTCGTAATAATAAGGAGGTGGTGGTGGAGATTTGTATATATAAGGAGGGGGAGGGGATTTGTAGAGATACGGAGGTGGTGATGGAGATTTATACACATAAGGAGGGGGAGGGGATTTGTAGGGGTATGATGGCGGTGGTGGAGATTTGTACTTATAGACATGTGGTGGAGGAAGAGGCTTGTAATGATAGGAAGGTGATGGGGGAGATAGAAATGGGAGCAGTGGAGGCTTGTGATGATAAACTGGATGAAGGGGAGGCCTGTAAAAAAATTTTGCTTGGACATTAGGAAGAAGAGGAGAGGCCATAAAGCAGAACAATGTGATCATAAGCATTCCCATTGGATCCATTGTTTGCAAGCCAGGGATGGTGAAGGTAACACAAAGTTTGCTCTTTATATAGCACAAGATGGGAGATATCTCGTTCAAGTGGACACCGCCAGGAATTAAAGGGATCCCCATTCTTCCCATTTGAAGAGACGGTAGTGTAGTGATTTCACTTGTGCCTGTACTGCCTCACTGTGCTGGTTTTAAGATTGGATTCGATCACCTGTTTTCATGCTTCTTTGTATTCAGACATCCTTTATCATTCCTGAAGTGGGTCCACTGCCGTTGGAAAAGTGAAAGCTGAATCGAAATCTCACTGAGTCATTTTAGATAAACATTATGGTTTTTCGAAATATGGAAATGATGTCATGTTATTAGTGAAAAGAAATGAATAATTATTATTACTGTATTGGTTATTAAAAGGTTTTAGTTTCAATAAATGATTAAGCAATAATCAAATTTAACATTAGAATTTGAGTTTGAGATGATAAATTGAAATGAGGTAATTATACTTTTTGGAATGATAAAGATGGATAAGGGTTACTTAGTTTTATATATGATTTGATGATATTGGATTGTAAATTGTTGATTCGTTATTTAAAATGATGTTTTTTATACCATATTTGGTTGGCTATGTGATACTTTGACAAATAATACACTAAATTATGTTTTGATAAGTGGAAATCATAGTGCAAAATTGATCTAGTTTGATTTTTTGGCATGAAATTGAATTTTGTGCAGATAATTGACTTGTGTTGCATGGAACCAATTTGACAAGTCTTGTAATCTAAAAATTTCTAATTCACCTCACCTTCGAGTATTCAAAACTATAGCAAGGGACTATTAGCATTTGCAAACACCTTTGAAGAGACTGCATAGTGAGGGATTAGTGGCTCGTAAACAAAGATTATAGACAAAAATCAACCATTCAATATGTCAATCTCTCACTAAGTATGTAAATGCTAATATGGTAACTAATGCTCATATATCGTCTTTGAGTGATGATGCAAGCAATAAGTGAGAGTTCTCCATTCCATATTCCAATTGCTTTTCCTTCCACGTATTAAATGAATTACAAATTTTCCTTTTACACAATATTCCATGGTACAATTTTAAATATATTTTTCTAAAGTTAGCAAGCAATGGTCCTACTAGGAACAAGAGGGTCCAAGCACAATTTTCAAATTTCAAAATTTGAAATTTGAATTTTAAGAGTGCAAGGGTTGATTTTGTGATATGATTTTGATTTAAGGTGAGGAACAAGAAGTCGGAAGATTCTTGGACTATGAGAAGTCCTGATTAGTTCAATCTCATGTAATTTGCCAACTTTTATGTCAAAAGGTTTCATTTGTATCCTAGTCATTGCATGCAAACTAACTAGGTCAAATTGAGTCCAAAAACGAAGGGAAAAAGTGCAATGTATGGGTGAATGCAAGGTAATGAGGGCTAAAATTGACCAAAAAGTTTTTTTTTAAATCATCTAAAAATTAGAGTTAGTTGTCACTAAGGTAATTATATTTAAATTATTTATGGATATATTATCAATATGATGTACACAAATATGAAATGTAAGATTTTGTTTCTATTTTTTTTATATGTGTTTTTCTAATACCTAAATGATAATGGTTGTTTAAGTAAATGATGTACACAAATGAACTTATTTCAACTATGATGGACTAAAAAAATGCAAATATATGCTAGGCCTATGAATTAATAAATGCGTATATGTTAGCATCCCTCAATTTTTCATTAAAATTTCAAGCTTGCGGGTTGCCTTATGGTGTCTCTTTTCTTTTCAGTCTTTGTATTTCCTCGCTTTGAACCTGTGTCGTTGAACCTTTAAGCAATTCAAAAGGTTCAAGGTTCAAAGCGCATTTTGGGCAATGTTTTTAGCGTCCTTTATCTTCACTAAAGCAAGTGTGTTGTCGTTATGTGTTTTGAACTTTGAACTGGTGAACCTTTTCTTTTTTTGGTTCAAGGTTCAAAAGGTCCTTTTGCGTGAGTCGCGGCTATGTGATGTTATTTAACGAGCAAGTGTAAATATGTTAAAGTCGGTATTGAACTTGAACCTTGAACCTTTTGTATTCTCTATTCAACAGTTCAAAGTCCGAAGTCTTTTCACTTGTTAGTTATTGTTATTGCTCGTTCCCGGTATTGTTTTGAGCCGCTAGTTCATTGTTGTTCTCACTAAATGAACTTGAACCATTGAACTGCTTGTGAGATGGTTCAAGGTTCAAAAAGTTCACTCTAAGCTGATTCTAAGAATTGTGATAACATTGGAGGCAACGCAGTAAGAAGGAATATTCCTAGCATATAACGGTTTAAAATTCTAAATTTGGAAAGTAATCATGAGGACATTAACTATTTGTGCGGAAGTGATGGGCAATTAAGAAAGTGTCAGGTTTTCAGTCATATCACTGTTACTTCACACGTTTGAATGAATCATTATGAAGCGTGTATATATTTCTCTTGATTTTCCTTCCCGTTGCTTCAAAAGACATGTAAATTTATAGGAAAACTTATAAAGGTTGTAGCCTTTTAAAATTGAACAAACTGGAGACGCAGAAGGTAAATTCAGCTCTACTGATAGGGTTTCACAGATTCATGGTGGTAACAGGTGAGTTTAGACAATTTCCCTACACTGTATTTCTTTAATTCAGAAGATTTGTCTGTATAAGAATAAAATCTTTGGTTTGTTGGAGTAGAATTTTGTCTTGCTTGAGAATTGTTTGATTAAAGTATAAGTAGGCATTATGAGGCAAATACTGCCGAAACTAGGTCGGACATCATGCCTGGTGAGCATATTGCCAGAATTAGATGATACTTCTTTAGCTCAAGCCGACCTGGGGGATTTCCTAGAAAGAGCCAAAAACCCTGAAGTTGGCTCAATGATGGAGAAAATTGAAAGAAGTGGTCTCGTTGAAGCCGTTGCATTTTCACTTGCTACCCCGTGCCCAGATTTGGTAATAGCTTGCATGAATAGGTATGATGTTGCAAATAGATGTATAAGAACCAGTAGTGGAGAGTTGTTAGTTGATATTTACAGGGAAATAGTAATGGCGGCGATGGGAATCCCGCATAAGGAGTCATATGAGGACTGGTCAATTGGGACCTCATACGCTTTCTTCTCTGAGAAGAAAAGTAAATACAGAAGCATAATTGCAAGAAACTGGCTCCTCAAAGTTCAAAAGGGAGGGTCACGACTGCCGAAACCCCTTACTAGAGAGCACTTCATCACAGAAGTGCGAGACATTGTTATACTATTGAATAGGCTAAAAGGGAATTCCCACTCCTTTTATTGGGAGGACTGGATGTATTTTTAAATTCAAGTGCTTCTATCAGGTGACAGGTATCTTGACTAGACGCAAGTAATCGCGGAGAGACTCCATGAAGGTTTAAGTAATTTTGTGGGCATGTCTAGCTTTTATATGTCTTCTTATCTATTCTACATATTAGCTTGTACTAGAGATTGGCACAGCTTGCTCAATGAACCATGGGTGGATGATATGAAAGTCTATGATTACTACCTTTATTGCAGCAACAGAAATATGTGGAACATATTATCAGATGGAATGGTGTCTTTGCAGGAAGACTTGCTTTTGAGCTGTAAGGTGATGTGAATAAAAGAATGTCAGTTGAAGCTATGGAATTGATAAGTATATATGGCAGCTTCTTCATTCAATTTCCTAGGTTTACCTATCTTCGGGTAGGTGGTTTTGAAGGTGAACCATTCAAGCTACCTAGGTACGCCTTTGATAGCCTCGTACTCATTGAAGTGAGCAGACAGCTAGCTCATATTGATAAAAGGTTAGGGGTAAAAGGTGAATCTGGAGTCGCCTTTCCCATTGAACTTGGATACTACAGTTGTAAGTCTATGTCTGATGCTTTGAATTTGGAGTTGGAACTTAAGAAGATGAATTTTTAGCCCTATGTTGCTAGATGGAAGTTTGATAGCAGGGGCTATGTTGTTGAAAACCTAAATGTAGATGACCACTTCTATCATGAACCCTAGTTGGCAGATTACTGGGAAAATTTTAGTGACGAGTATGAAGTAAGAAAGAGGCTATGGTCAAGATTTACTCTGCAGCAAGTAATAACCATGACACTTCCCATCAATGTGTCAGGGGTACAGGAGGAAACACATCAATGTTCTAGATACTGAACTTAATAAGGAAGTTCAAGGGCAGTCAATCCCATAAATTGACCGGGATAAAAAGGAAGACAAAAAAATTTAGGCCAGGACTTTCAATGTTATAAGAAGAACTGAGAAATGGTTAAGGGATCAGAAATTTAGAAAAGGATCACTCGTGTCTTCCCATGAACTGAGAGTTGGTTCACATACAACAACTCAACTTCTTATTTCAACTGCTAACAAGATTGTTGATTTTGCAGGTGGTTCAAAGCCAGTTGTGGAAGAAATTCAACCCAGAAGATCAAAAAGGTCCTTGTTGAGTTCCTCACCAGTCCGAGTGACTCAGGAAAGAAGAAATAAGAAGAGTAAATAGCCAGCATTGAGTCAAATCGTCATAAACCTGGATCCAAGTGAGGAAGTTAAAATAATAATGGAGCAATGGGAATTGAATGAATCCCCAACACAAGATATGGACATGTGTAAAGAGCCAGAGGATGAGCTGAATCCAATGAGAACTTTAACTATTTTCAATTCACCCAGTACACAGAAAACCCCTCCGTCCAAAGAACCTTCAAGCACTCCACGATGGTCAATGGGAAGAAATGTAGTGTGGTCCCAATCACAATTTCTATGGAGGATATGGTTAGCAAGTGTCTTGGAAAAGTGTCCAAGCCAAAGAAACTTAAAACACAAACAATGCTTGAAGTAGACGAGGCAACAGGTCATTGGGCAGTCGAGATAGCTAAACCTATCCCAGGCAGAGACTCGAACAATATCACTGAAGATGACTTCACTATGGAGAAAGTTGATTTGGGGGTTGCTTCACGAGCAGTTGATGTCAAACATTTGGAATCCTCCACAAAGAGGATGATTTCCAGAACATGGAAGGACGAAAAAGATATAAAAGAGTTGAAGCAAATCATCACTCAAATGGCTGAATATATAAATGTTGTACACCATCCAAGTCCCCAACCCTTGTCACAAGTGGCAGTATCCTTCGACCCCAAGTCTCCAACAAACCAAAAGATGTTAGATCAGGTTCAGAGGAACAGAATGGTGGCGGAGATGTTCAATAAATGGCTTGATCTCATAATACAGCATGGCTCAGACTATATTGTCAATCTGGTAAAAGTATACGAAGATGTTGTGACTGTAAGCAAAGAATTGGAATTGGAAGTTCTTGCCTGGGAGAAGGAAAGGACTAAGTGGGTGGCAGTACTTGTTCAAATGAACGATGTCCAAAAATTTAATGTGATGAAGTTCTTGGCTGAGAAACTTGTGGAGAGTTTGGATGACAACGTACTATATGTGTCAAAGAAGAATGTAGAGTGGCGGAATTCAATTATCAAACAAGGCCACGAGGAATCTACAAGATTGTTGAAAGGATTGTCGACACAATGCAAAAAGATCTCAAGTGCATTGACGTTCAACTTATGAAAGAAGATGCTCAGACAATTGAAGCTACTATAGATATGGTGAAAATATCCAGGAAAGGATACAGTTCATTAGAGAAACAAAATATTTACTACAGATGATTTCTCGAAGGTGGCTAGAATAGAATCAATGCTCACGGTTTGTTCTGATCATCTGGAGGCACACAAGTCAAAGGTGTCGCAGTTAAATATGGATAAGGAAGTCTGGAAACAACGTATTGTGCATATTAGAGTCTCCTACTTCCAAGTCATCTTGAACTTCTCAGCTTCACATTTGGAGTGGTGGGGCATACACAGTTCTGCAACAAAACAGGATAAATCAGCAGCTTCCTCTACCATGATGGAGTCCTAATCAACCAAGGGATGAGCTGTCAGCCGATCTTTGGCTATTGTCTTAGTTTCTTTTGTTTTTTTAAGCAAATAGTTCTTTAACCTATGGTTAAAATTAAAGTTTTAGTTTATGATGTAACAAACTATTAGCCTGGAGGCTATTTATATTGAAAGTTAGTTTTATGTAAGGGTCCAAAAAACTGTGATTTGGAGGAACAGTTTTGATTTTCCTTGAATTTCTTTGAATAGATATCTTTGGTATTTGAATGAAAAATAATATTTTGGATGCAATCTTTTAAATCTGTGTATTTGATGGATTAGTGATCCTTGTTGGGATATATGTGGATGCGTGAAATATATCATTTCATTTACCAGTTCTGTCTGTGTTCTTGAATTCATTGATTTCATTGTTTGCAAGTAAATTCATTGTAGAATAAGTGGTACTGGCCCCCCTTGTCCCTTGAGGTATGAGAGAGAATCGACCAGTGATTCTATTGATATGTGTTTTCTTTATTTTGATTTTATGAAATGAACATGTGTGAAAGTTAGAGTTTGTGAACTCTTCATTTGAAATAGATCTTCAAGATATTCTTTCAGTTTTGATTTGTAAGCATTCTTTTGTGTTGATGAATGAATGCGAAAACCTTTGTGCTTTCTGGTTAAAAGTGTATTCATTTCAAAGTTTTCTACATAAAAATTCATTGTAAATCTCATGAGGAGTTTCCCTCTAATGCAGAGGATGAGCCTATAATCAGTTCACCCAACTGTTGGTTTATTTGTTTTCCTTTCATAAAGGGGTGTGCATGAGTCATATTGTAAATCAAAATATAATTTAAAGAAAGGGGCAAATCTGTTTTTGATTAAGTAAAAACAGGTTTTAAGGGACCCGAAACCCGATTACATTACGAAAGATGAGCATGAAAGAGACGAAACAAAACAGCTGCAAAAGACCAGCACAAAAACCAGCAGCTAAGAAAAAGACAGCAAGAAGCCAACAAGAATTGGCCCCAAACCCAACATTACAAATCAATTGAAAACTTTAATAGACTCCTCAGCATTCTGAACCAAGAGCATCATCGCCTTGGTCGCTTCCCTCAGATCATTGATTTCCTGTCTCAGCTGGTTATCTTTCATTTTGGTCTCCATCCCAGTAGTGTTCTGCCTTGTTCTACTCCTGGGAATCTGGTGGATGGAGCTGGAAGTTGGTACATCTTCAATGATTACCAGATTCTTATCCTGATTTTTTCTTTCTAAATGATCCACCAAAGCATTCATGTTCTGTGATGAAACTTTTAGGACCTGGAGACTATGGTTCATGAAGCTTTTCAAAGCCTTCTCGGTGCAAGCAACCCGGGTTTTGATGTTGTCTTTATCCTCCTCAGCCTGTTCTTTCAAAATTTTGATAACATCCTCTAGGTGTTTCAAATCCCCTTTAATCAGGTCTTTTTCCAACCAATCCTCCATCTCGATTTCCTCCTCAGCTTCATTGGTTTCCATCTCATCATTCTTTTTCCTAGAGTTTGTATCCTTAACCAGCTTATTTATCTTGTTTTCCAGATCCCTATGTTTACTTTGCATACTAGTAATGTTGTCGACAACCCATTTCTGGAAGTTGAAGGACTCCAGAGTACAGTTACGGGCGGTATTCAAGATAGTGTTCACAGAATCCCTACCTTGTTCAATGCCCACAGAGTTAGGATTGTCATCCTCCTTAGAATTCAGAGCAACATTCCTACTATCCGAGCCCATAGGGTTAGAGTGAGGGTTTTCAGAGTTACCCCCTTCATCCTCTTCACCAACGTTCTCATCCTTTTCATGCTCCATTTCTATTTCAATATCCTTTCCCGTTTCCTCCTCCACATCGCAGTGCACCTCCGTTTCCACATTATCTATATCAGCTCTCCTTTTTTTGTGGGTAGGTGCATTAGGCTGATCCTCTTCCGAATCAGAATCTTTGCAACTCTGAGAGATATGAGCATTAGTGATCAGGGGATCATCTTTGGTAGCCCTAGCCTTGTCCTTCATATGTTCATAAATGAGCAATATGAGCCCCTGATGGGCTATAGGGTAAGAGTTAGGCTTTTTAGCGTGATCAGCTAGACTCTCATTCAGAGAGGACGCTAAATAAAAAGGCAGGGATATTTTAGCCCCATGACGGAAGTGGTTTAGAAAGGGGCAAATCTGTTGACCAACAATATATTTTTCATAATTATTTTATGGACAGATTTATTTGATATTGAGGCTTGCCCGATGGATTTTTATTATTTTGTCAAATATTTTTAGATTGATTATTTAAAAATATTAAAATATAAATCTCCAACCCTCATGTATGTAAACTTCAAATTGACCTAAAATAATTGCAACTTGAGTTTTGTAAGCAAGTAAAGCATGATGTCCAACTTGGGCTCATATAACTTCAAAAACTAGATTTCAAAATCTATTAATAAATATCTTTTAAGTTAATGAGACTATGTGTTTGAAAATTAATAAATAATTACAGAAATAGGTTTAAAGTTTAAAATATTGTATATTTGAAAATTAGACATTCTTATTTATAATAAATTTTGATTTCACTAAAAATATTAAATATAAAAAAAAAATTGATTAAGGTAAAAACAGGTTTTGAAGGGGCCCCGAAACCCTTTACAAATGAAACTAAACAGATTTAGCAATAAGAGACAAAAAGGAACAAACCAATGAAAAGCCAGCAAAAAACCATAGAGAACCGGCTAAAGCCCCACAAAGCCAGCGAAACCAGCCAAACCCAAGAGAAGAAACTAATTGATTTTTTTCAGGGCATTAGCCAAGGTATTGCTAATCCCATACAGTTCTTTGATATTTTCCCTAAGATTAGGGATATCCTTAGCAGAAGCAGCCACAGCTTTCTTGACACTTGCCCTGGTCCTCTTTGCAGCACCAGCGGGAGTAGCTTCACCACTGCCAATCTCGATAGTATCTTCATCCATGTCAAGGTCCACCACCGGTTTAGGAGAACTGGAATTATCAAAGACCTTAGCAATATCCTCCAAGTTTTTAGTGACAGCTGACAAGATATTCGGTATAATGCCCAGCAAATTTTTCATCGCCACATTCCCTTCTTCCAGCGATTTAACCTTCTCCTCCATATCCTGCTTCCATTTTGTCTGATCCTTGTCATCATCCTTCCTCTTCTCGTCCATCTGTTTCCCATTTTTTTCCAGGTTCTTCAAAAGTTCATAGGTCCATCTATCATAATCCAGTCTCGCCTCAGTGAGTTTTTTAAGGTTATCCAGGAATAACCCTTTACCCGTACTTTCCTTATCCTCACTTAAACTGTCCTTAGTCGTATCCTTCTCAGGTTCCTTGTTCTCCTCCCTCTCAGAATTCACATATTTTTCCTCATTATCCTTGTATTCCACATCCTCCATAGGGTGGTTGTTGTCATTGCCAGGGCAATCACTGTGGATAGGGCTTTCATTGTCGGACTCATTATCACCACCTTCTTCCTCAACACCCACCTCCTCATCCTTCCAGTTGTCTTCACCATCAGAATCATCTGTATCCATTTTGCTGCCTTCTTTTCCAGTTTCCTATGTTTCAATCTTTTCTTCATGGGTTTCTGTCCCAGAGGCACTCTTACTTTTTTTGCTAGAGGTCGCCTTCTCCTTGTTGGAATCGCCTCCCTCCAGCTTTCTCTTGCCTTTCCCTAGAGAGGTGAATAACCTCTTGTTTTCTAGCAATGGAGAACCGGATTTGAGGGATTCTTATTGTGTTTATTGAGGGACCTAAAAAGGTAGTAGGGCAGGAGACCCTTTTGTCATGTCTGAAATGGTTTAAAAGAACAAAGTGGTAAGTGTGGGCCTTGGAAAATCGGCCGTCAACAGTGATATATTCCATTATGGCATTCAAAACCCAACCCCAGATTTTCTTGATATTAGAGGCTTCATAGTAACCCCCCGTGGCTTTGCCAATTTTAGCCCTCTCTTTTTCCTTATGCGGGAATAGATTTACCGCGTTATTGGAGACTTTAAGGTCTCTAAAAAAATTAAGCCCAGAATGGGGCATACTAGTCACAATAACTATGAGTCCCGCATCCAATTTGAACTTAACCCCATAGATTTTAAAGGACCCGTTACACCAATTTTTAAAAATTTTGGAAACGGCGAGATTTACCCTACCTTTGTCATAATCCACCAGCTTCTCCATAAAGCTTGTGAGGGACCCTTTTTCCATCTTCGCCCACACTTTCGGCATCACCTTCCATCTTGACGTATTGTCTGGTTCCTCCCTCCTTAAATCTCCTCCCATATTCGAATTCGGATTTTCAGCTTTGTTCCTTTGCAAACTCAACACTTCTTTCCCGTAGTTACTCGGGATTTTGAAAAGGATGACCCACAAAGTGTGTGACTTAATATTAAAAATGGTTGGGGTTCTACCGCTTTGCCAGGTAATCATTACCTTTCCATCAAAGCATAAATTATTCATATACCCTATCATGATTATGCGGTCCTTCCCTCCCCGTAAATCTGTCCTTTCTAAGGAGCTCTTTAATATTCATATTAATATCTTCCCCATGCCAGATCATTTGAGAATCAGAATTAACTCCTAGGTTCGCCAAATAGTCTGCCACCATATTTTTCTCTCTAAAGGCATGTTGAATAATTATTTCTTTAAAACTAGCGATGATTTCCCTAGCTTTCATGATAATGTTTTCAATTGACCATGATGGCTCAGACTCCCCCTTCAAACACTAAATAATATTAAGTGAATCTCCCTCGAGCCATAATTTATCATGATTAAGATTCTTAGCTATAATTAGGGTATTCAGAGAAGCTGAGGCTTCGACAAAATGACTAGTTTGACTCCCCAAAGGACCAGCCACCGCCACTAAGCAACTTCCAGCAAAATTCCTGACAATGCCCCCATATCCAGCTTTACCTGGATTCCCCTTAGAGGCCCCATCAAAGTTAGCCTTAATCCACCCCTGAGGAGGAAAACACCAAACTAGACCTTCTCTTCCCTTCTCCTTACTAGTTGTAGTAGTAGAGAGGTTCCACCTAACATTGAAGTCTTCTTTAGCAGCTGGTCCATTATCAGTACCATAGATACATTCAAATATGCTCCTGTAAATTTTATCCACCACCACTTCAGGAATGGCACTTTTATCCCTAAAAATCCTATTGTTGCGCTCTTTCCATATATTCCAGATAACATTCGGGAGAGTAAGTTTCCAAGTCTCCGCAATCTTTGGATTAGAATTAGGGCAGTGCCATTGCTGCCAAGATTCCCCTAGGGAGTTCGGAAAAACCCAGCTCAAATTCCACCTGCTTAAGATGATTTTCCAGATTTCCTGACTAAAATTTCATTGATTAAGAATATGGCAAGCAGTCTCTTCTTCCCTGCAACAAAGAGAACACCTATTAGGAAAAACAAAACCTCTCTTTTGAAGGTTGTCAAGAGTTAAAACCTTGTTTTGGATGAATATCCAAAGAAAGATATTAACCTTAGGAACTAACTTCTTGTTCCAGACTTTAGCCCATATAGGAATTTCTTCCACAGATTCATTATGGATAGCCATAGTTGAGGACACAGAATATTTCCCATCCGGCGTTTCCCTCCATATCAATTTGTCATCTTTGTTGTCTCTAGGAACTTTAGCAGAGAGAGCAATCTGAAGGAACTTAAGCCCCGGACACTACTGGCTAAAATCAATCCATTTCCCATTTCTCCAGTAGTCTCTGACCAGCTCCCCAAACCTGCTTTTGAACCAGTCTTTCCATTCATTAAGGATTGGAACTTCCTCCAGAGGTTTATCCAATATCCACCTATCTTCCCAAAATCTTATTCTCCTACCATCCCCATTTTCCAAATTCGACCAACAGCAGCCCAACTTTTAGTCGATTGGACTGCATTCCATATAGCAGAACCTTCAACAATAAAAGATTCATCTAAAAATTCTTCCTCTGAAGGTTGCATATAAAGATATTTGTTTTTCCAGATTAAATTTCATTCTCTTTCCTCCCCTTTCATTCTCCAAATTTGTTTAGCTAATAAAGCCTTATTCATAGAACTAATATTCCTTAAAGCCAACCCCCCTGAGGCCTTAGGAGAACAGATTTTATTCCAGGCAATAAGGGGAATTTTGTTTTTGACTTCCACCCCCGACCAAAGAAACTTTTTTTGGATTCTTTCAATTGCTTCCGCAAACTTTCTGGGGATTTTGAACAAACTGAGAGCATAAACAGGCAAGTTTTGGAGAGTGGCTTTGAGTAGAGTAACTTTGCCCGCTTGACTTAGGATTGCCCCTTTCCAACCAACCAGTTTTGAATTAAATCTATCCACCAACTTATTCCAGAAAATATCCTCAAGCTTAATACACAGAGGAAGCCCTCGATAAGAAGAGGGAAGCTCAATTATTTTGCAGCCAAGAATTCTTTCAATCCTTAATTGCCTTTGAACGGGGGTATTGATGAAGAACAAAGAACTCTTATACCAATTAATTTTTTGACTAGAGGCAGATTCATAAATATTCAGCACATTCTTCATATTTTTAGCTTCTGTAATGGTAGCTTCCCCCATAGTGATAGAATCATCAACAAACTGTTCATGAGTACAAGTGAAATTGGATGAAGATGGTTTCGGACCTCTCAGATTACCTTCTTCCACATTTTTAAAAATAAATCTACCCAGACTTTCAGCTATAATAGTAAACAAGATAGGGGATATGGGGTCCCCCTATCTAAGACCTCTAGAACTTTTGAAGAAACTTGACGGGGATCCATTGACAATAATAGCAAAAGAGGAAGTTTCCATAAGTTGAGAGCAAAGCTAAATAAGTTTTTCACCAAAACCAAATGCTCTCATAATCCTTAGGAGAAATTGCCAGTTCACTCTATCATAAGCTTTAATCATATCTAACTTCATAAAGAAACTCTTATTATTAGCCACTTTCAGGGAATGGATATTTTCATGAACAGATATAATGGAGTCCAGAATCTGTCTACCAAGGACAAAACCATTCTGCTGGACTGAGATAATTCTTGGAAGAATTTCCAGCAGCCTGGAAGTCAGAACCTTGGATAAAATCTTGTAAACAGAGTTATAGAGACTAATGGGTCTAAACTTATTGAGAGAATTAGCTCCTGGGATCTTCGGAATTAGGACAATGAAGGTAGCATTCAGATCTTTTAGAACCCTTCTAGAGCCAAAGAATTCTTTAACACCTTTGCAGATGTCAGTCTCCACAATATGCCAAAAACATTGGAAGAAAAACATTGGAAAATCGTCCGGTCCAGGAGATTTATCTCCCTGAAATGAAAACACCGCCTTTTTGATTTCCTGATTAGAGGGAATACGGGATAAATAGTTATTGTCTTCCACAGTCAGGGTAGATGGAATAGCTTGCAATGGGATGTTTTGATTACTGAAATCCAGGTTATCCACTTCTCCCAATAGGGTGCCAAAATACTCCAGAGCTTCCTTTCTAATATCATTATCCTCTGTTAAAATCCCTTTATTATAGGATAATCTGGATATCATGTTAGTCGTCCTATGCTTAAGAGCAGTTAAGTGAAAAAACCGGGTATTTTTATCACCTTCCTTCAAGAACAAGGCTCTAGATCTTTGTCTCCATAACATCTCTCCATTAGAAATAATGGTGTGGTATTTAGACAAAAGAACATTTTCCACCACCCTCAGTTCATCAGACAGCCCATTCTCTTGGATTCTATCCTGAACTTCTTTTATTTCAGTTTTAATTTGAATTTTACTCTTGAAGATGTCCCCAAAAATCTCTTTATTCTAGATTTTAATTTTAGCCTTTATAATATTGAGCTTTTTAGCTATTCTAAAGAGAGTTGTACCCTCAACCTCAGAATTCCACCAATCGGCAACACAAGCTTCCAAGGAAGGATGGGATAACCACACTTTTTCAAATCTAAAAGGGAAGTTTCTCTTAGCCGAAAAAGAGTTGGCAGTAAAAGAGATAGGATAATGGTCTGACCCAATTTTGATAACAGAAGCAAGAGAGCAGCTATACTTGGCTAACCACTCAGGAGAAATTAAAGTTCTATCTAACTTCACTTGAATCAGGTCAGCTCTGGTTCTTCTATTAGTCCAGGTATAGTTAATCCCTTGAAGATCCACATCCATAAGAGCTTGATCATTAATGAACTCCATAAGGTCTTGTTTCCCATCAAGCTAGAAGGGGAGACCTCCCATCTTCTCTTCCTCTTTTAGCGGAGTATTGAGATCTCCCATTATTATCCAGCTTTGATCAACAAACTTAAGTCTGTCATCGGCAAGGCTTCTCCAATATTTAACTCTCCCAGTTTTGGTATTAGGCGCATAGACATTAGTTAACACCCATACAAAGTTATCCTTGATATGCTCAAGCTTCACAGAGTTCCTATTAAAAGCAGAGATGATTTCCTTATCTTTAATGGTTTTTTGGTTCCAAAAAATCGTAGTTCCTCCAGAAGCTCCCTCCGAGCTAGATCCTATGACACCATTATTTTTAAAAATTCTAATCTTTTCCACTTTATCCTTAGACATCTTGGTTTCCTGAACAAGAACCACATCCGGTTTATGATCTCTTATGATGTTTCGTAACACATCCTGCTTATGAGGGGCATTCAACCCTCTGATATTCCAGGAGATTGTCTTCATACTTTAACCGGAGATAGGGCTGACTCGATGGAACACTGTATTGTTAATCATATTGTTAATCATATTGTTGAAATTAGTTTTAGTATTGAATATCATCATGACATTGTATTTATAGGTCTAAAGTTTTTTATTTGAATTTTCAAACATTAAACTAAATGAAAGTTAAGAACAATCCTTTTAAACTTACATAAAATGGATATCCATTTGAAAATAGATCATATCCATTTTGTTGAAAATATTATAGTTATATTTTTGCTACATCGAGCACATTAATTTAGCCCACCTTTTCCTAAACTTGAGAGCTATATCTTTACAAAAGTATGTTTAAAGTTGAAAACATTATATATTTGAAAATTATACATTCTTATTTACAATAAATTTAATTTCACTAAAAATATTAAATATAGTTATTAGTCATATTGCTGAAATTAATTCTAGTAATAGATGTCACTATGAAATTGTATATATAGTTTTAAGTCATTGATTTGATTTTCATGCTTAAAATTAAATCAATGTAAGGGACTTTTTTTTAAACATGATGAAACGAATATTCATTTATAATGATATCGATTTAAAAATACATCATATCCATTTTGTAAATAGTCATTATAGGTATATTTTTGCTACATCACTATGTACAATAATTTTAGTCGACCTTTTCCCAAACTTGAGAGCTATATCTTGGAATGTTCTTTCTCTTGTTTTATTGCAAGTTTGTGTTCTTTAGTTGTTGTAAAAGAGATTTTCAAGGGACAAATTGGGACTGATATCACTCTCATCTATTAGCTAAGTTCTTCAACAGAAGCATGTGTTTAGGGGGGGCTATTCATTGTCTTATCTTTTGACCCCAGGAAGTCTTTGCCATGTCAAAGGGAGACGAATAGAGTAAGGGAGAGTATTTTAGTCAAGGGGAGAGAATTTTTGTTTGGAATCCAAGATTATTTCTACGAGAGGTTGTCATCAATAACAAATGGGGAGATTGTTGAATTATTGTCATTAATGTCAAAGGAGATAGTTGTTGAAGTCTATCAAAAGGTGGAGAATTAAAGGCAAAATTTATTCTAAATGGTAGAAATAATATTAAATAAAGTTCCTCTTTTTATAATGAAAATTAAAAAATATCATACAAATAGGGTCAACCTCCTCATGATTTTGTTTTATTTTTTGATTGGGTTGCAAATAGCACTTTTGGATTTTTATAAATAAATTAAATGAGCTTGCAAATAAAAATGAATTAGCATTTTTTCTTTTAAACTAACCTCATAGAGATAGGTCCATATTTTTTGAGGCAAAAATCAAATTAATTTAAAATTCTTACCACTTCCTTGGCCGACCAACATGAAGAGGTATATTTCTTGGTGAAGGCGTGCACAATAGTTGATATAAATAAGAGGAGTGAATTTTTACAATCAAGCATTCCATTGAATATCATATCTATTGAGAGCAAAATTAAGCAAATCGAAAGATCATTTATGAGCAGAAATTTTTGAAGACTATGAGCAGATTATTTTAAATTTCATAAGCAATTATGAGTAGATAATTCTTACTCTTACGAGGAAACTTGTAACCAATTTGTTTCCAACCTTTTTTTAGCAAAAAAATTGAAGAGTATAATCAAAATTTGAAGGTGATTTATTGTAGACCTTAAGAATGAATATTTGTAGACCTATGAGCAAAGATTTTTCAAGATCATAAGCAAATTCAAGGAGTTTGTTGAGCAAATTTGTGAAGGCATTTCAGATCTGATTCAAGGATATCTAACTTTTATCACTTTATTCTTTTAGAGGTTGGTAGCTTGCTCTCAAAGATATTGGTGTCTCTTGTTGAGTTAGTGCTCAATTATGGGGATTGGTGTCTCCAATGGGTTGGTTCCTATGAAAACATGTAGTGGCATTGGTCTCCAGTGGATTGCTGCCTACAAATTCACATAGGGGGATTGGTGTCTTTTGTGGGTTGGTGCTCACAAAATTTGTAAGAAGTTTCTAATACAAAAGCAATATTTTGTTATGGTTTTCTCCTACAAGTTTCCACGTAAATCATGTGTTCTTTTGTGTTCCTCTTGCTAGATCTTGCATTTGTAATTGATTCAGTTTTTAAAGTATTGCTATTGTGACTAATCAAGTATTGAGAAGTAAAAGTTTGTTGATATATTGATTAACACCCCCCTGCCTCAATCTAATTTTGTGTTCTTCAAAAACCACTTGCAAAAACCTGTCTAGGATAAAGGATAGCCAATAATCATAACAATAAAATAATAATTCACATGGCTCCAACATGAGCGCCTAGCCCACAACCAAACAACTCTTCAGCTTCTTGGATGCTCCATAACTCCCTAATGAATCTTTCAATCACATGGTAGGACAGCCTTTCATCTTCCAAACTTGGACGTCCAACTCATGATTATTCATATTCCCCAAGTGGACCCCTAGAAAAATTCTTATACCATTTTGCCTTGTAATTGTCATTGACATGTGTTCACATCTTTCAAATGTAATTACAATTTGTCCTATGAAACAATAAATGTTTTTCTCATGTCTTGCCTTGTAATTGTTACCACATATGTTCACCTCTTTAAATTGCAATTACAATTTGACATATAAAACAAATATTATATGGTTTCTCCCATGTCTCCTGGAACACTTTCCAAGGAACATAGACACATGAATTACATAGGAATGCAAAGTTAATGTCATATATCCTAACATGATCAATGGAGGCATTCTAATGTTTGAAAAAGTGCTATAATGCTATCATATCTATAGAAAAAGGCATCATACAACTAACTACATGGTGGGCTTCATGATGACCATCTAACATATTGAATAAAAGGCACATCAATATCAGTACTAAAGTTGAATAGTACTTAAGCTTAGTACATGAGAAGACATTTAAATGCAACCTAGCAAAATAAAATTCCTTTATTATTACATCAAACAAATTTAAGATCTTCCAAATATTTAAGAAAATAATTTGATATTATTTATTTTTAAACAAAAATTAAAGTGTATAGTTTGACCTAAATATTTCTTAACATACATGAAAATTAATTTTATATCCTTCAAACTAAATTAATTGCTTGAATAAAATACTAACCAACAAATTGCAACATATTGGCAACAAAACTCGCCTATGATGGCAAACGGTTCTCCGACTAATAGCTCTCTTGCTCGTGTTTTTTTTAATGTTGGCTCTCCTACCTATGCGTCTATGCGTGTCGAATCTTGTATGCCTACCTCTGCTACTCCTCGTGCCTTACCCTCTGCGCTAGGTGATCTCCCTTCGCCTCGCGTGGGTGCTTCCGCTAGTGCAATTGCTTTTGTTGCAGCCGAGTTGGGTTTCTCCCCCATGGGTGCCCTCGAAACTACAAATGTTGTCGCTACTACTACCCTCAGAGCTATGTCTTCCATGGGTCATTCTACCTTTACCCATGTCTTAATTGATATTGACATCTCTTCGCCTCTCCCTGGGCTTTTTGTTTTGGGCTTTGTACCCCTGCTTGGTTTGTTTGCCACCTTTGGGCTGTTATTAAATTTTTGATAGCATTTTGGCTATGTAAAGGGTAAGTGCCCTAGTTAATGTTGCTTTATTAATCAAAAACAAAAAAAAAGACTCAATATTTTGTCAAAACTACAACAACCCATCCCAACTCAAGTGTCTTTTTAATTTCAAAATGTTTTCTTTAAATTTTTTGGAATATACTTAATAAGGATGTGCATTGTTGATCATGGTTATAATTGGTCTTGTATTTTTCCCATATAAATTATGTAGTCTTATTAAACTTTTATATATTCTCTTGGATTTTTATTTATTTTTCTCACTTACATAGTTGTTTTTCATTGTAAATGACTCATTAGATTATGGAGAAAAGTTATATAATATAAAAATGCTCGTTAGCATTTTGTGTAGCCATAAATTATATGTGGCAAAAATAGGGGGTGTTTTTTAAGGCTTCATAAAGACCATGGGGTCCAAAACAAGCAATGGGAGGGAGATAATCATGTCATACACCATTGCAAAACATCCTTTGGTAGAGATGTTATTTCTACCAACAAGGTTTTTATGCCTATGTGGGTTTTTTATTTATTTTTTCTTCTAAGTAATTTCTTTTGTATAGATTTAACACTTTAATGCTTTATTTTCTATTGCCATTTACATTTCAAGTATGATGGTAATGTCTTTTATTGATTTCATAGTTGCTAACCTAAGGTAAGAGAAATTATGAATAAATAAGTTCAATGCATTTGGATGTTTTATTGATCAATAAGAAATCTATTTAATGTTATAAGATTGTGTTTTTTTATTTTTTCACTATTTTTTAATATTCAATAATAATAACGTAATCCTACACCACTAACCAAGTTTAATTTATTCATCTCCTAATAATTTAATTTCACAAAATTACATACCATGATGTGATATAAGCCCCAATATCATCCCCTTGTTAAATCAACATACCATGATGTGATATAAGCCTCAATATTATCCCCTTGTTAAATCAATGTTGAGACTTTGAAACAATAGATTCCAATTTGGGTTGGGACTCAATTAATTCTATATGCTTACATCATTGTGAATAGGGATACTTGTCTACTTACTAAAGTGGGAATGATCTCATTAACTCTCGTTTAAAAGATAGGGCACACTGAACTTTATTCTTTTAAACTTATGAAAATGGAAAAACACAATGGTTTGCAATAAGTAATAGCAAGATTGATTTGGCCATGCTTCATTATATGAATACATTTAGTTTATTTTTCAGAAGTTATGAACAAGGATGTGCAATTAGTCACAATATCTTTTGATTAAGTTCATAACTAGCCGGGAATAGTTAGTTAAATTGGGCCTCATTGATTTTTTCGGTATTTAATTATTACTCACAAGAAGTGTGGCAGACTCCTCCACTTAAAATATATTTGTCTTTAGTTGGTTTGGATCTTACTAATTTTAATTGCGAGTGGAAGAATGGTCTTCACATTCCACTTCACATCATTAACTTAAGAGATGTTTTAAGATACAATTTGTTTCTTATTAAGAAAGCGGTAAGAACAAGGGTGCTGACCCTTATACAACAACCTAAGGCGGCAAAGGAGAATATAAAACAGGGTAAGAGCCTCGAACAAAACAAGATTGGACGTACCCAAAAAAAACCTGTCAAACCAACAACCACCCAAACCCAAATCAAGGAGGGGGAGAAACACTTGACCCTTAACAAAGAGGAGTTTGGGGGAGGGGGGAAGACTTCCCCTTCCGCCTATGACAAACCATAGTCTAGGCAATACTGTAATTAGGACCATCAAAAGAAGGATCAAGCGGTGAGGAGGTATTTTAGGAGAAAATACATAAAATAAACAACCTAAGTAAAAAGTATATAAGACCAATTATCATCATCAATAACAGTTCACATCTTTATTAAGAATAAATGTCCCTAACAATTTAAGAGGAAGCATACTGAAGTCAATAACAAAGAGAATTGGAAACTTAAAATCAAAAAGAACGCCACCAACATATTAATCCCCATTAACAAATAAACATCAAAAAATCTCCGCCATATGCTTAAGTTCAGTCCGAACAGTCAAATTTGATACACAATAATGTCTTTCTTAAAACCAATCTGATAAACTACACTTAAAATAATTATAATATCTCCAATTTTGTACTATGTAAAGAGCCAAATTAGTGGAAAATATTGTTACATCTGCATTGTGATAACTGATCGTATATGGAGAGGATATAAAATGATCTCCCTAATTAAGAACCTTCATCCTACAAACTTGTTTGACAGAGATCCCAAACAAAAATGCTTGCAGAGACAAGTACGGCCAGCAGCCAAAACTATCAAACTTTGATTTAAAGCAAACGAAAATATTCAGAAAGGCATTAGCTTCTGCAGTGCTACCAAGAAGCTGTCTTTGTCAGTTTCAAAGACATAAAAGCAGATAATGTCTTTGAAGGATGGTAACAAATCTATGTATGATAAGCAGATGCACTGGACTCCCTAAAAAAAGCTTGACCATAGTCTGCTTCATAGTCTGCTTCAATCTATTGGAAGGCACACCTTTATCCTTAATTGAATCTGAGTACATTCTTGGCCCTTTTGGCACAACTAGAGGCAACAGTCATGGACAAATGCTTGTAGTCCCTTTCAATTTGCTGTATAGAAAGCCCAAAACTACCCTAAATGTAGTGGTGAAGCAATCTCTGGACATTAGAGCTGTTTGTTTACATGAATTGAACGTTAAGTCCTAGAACCCCATAGAAAAAGGTACATACCAAATTGTGTTTCTACACTAAACCCTTGATTGTTGAGGGATTTTATCAAGAAATACAAGCGACTCCAAAAATACAGGAGAATCCAATCGAAAGGACCACCTTAACAAAAAATAAACCTGATAATTCAGAATGATAAGCATTTATGTGCAGCCAACAACGTCTTAAGAGGCAGTTCAATGGAGAATAATATCAAGAGTACTGCCTTAAGGAAAATCAAACCCGAGGATTCAGCGAGATAAGCATTTATGTGGAGACAACAACCATTTAAAGTACATTTCAAATGCATTGAAGAAGCAAAGCAAACAGCACCAGAAACAGGTGAAAGTTTTCAAAATGTAAAGGAAGATGAAAAGGCCTTTTCGGTAAATTGGACCACAGAAATAAGCAAGCCATGTATTATCTTAAAACCATCGCCCAAATGAAAAGGAAAGTTTTCAAAATGTAAGGGAAGATAAAAAGGCCTTTTCGGTAAATTGGACCACAAAAAATAAGCAAGCCATGTATTATCTTAAACCATCACCCAAATGAAAAGGCGGAATGCCATAGTTGTAAATCTTCAAGAACAATGCGATCATCAGTAATAAAGGCAGCATGCTTCAATTACTGAAAAACCTTGGAAAACAGTTCATCCTCACAATAAACTTGAAAGACCGGATACCTTACAAATCAATAAATTTGAGCAGTAATTTTTCTGCCCTCGATGCCTAGGGCAAGTTAACCATGTAAAATTTCTCAGTCTGAATGTCTGATCTTTGGATAAATTGGTATTTTTCAAAAAATAATATTAAAGGTTTTTCATTAACAAACATTTCTTGGAAGAAGGAAGATACAAATTTACTGACCAAAATGACTTGAAAACAAAAAGTCAATGCCCTAACTCCTGTTCCTATACAGGGAACGTATATATACAGAAACACAAGAAGTTCTGCAGAAGATGGAACACAGAGAATCAGAAAATTGAAAGGTAACATTGTCATTAAGTAGTTTTGGTTATCAACTTATTTGCTATGACATTTATCCCAAACTAATAATGAATAATATGTCAAAAAAGTTGGTGTAACAAAAAACGCACCAAAAATAAACCAATCACATAAATAGTGATTAAATATTGGATTGGACAATTTCTAGTACAACTAAAAACTAAGTATGGAGGTAATAGCTAATATACAAAATTATTTGAAAAAATACCAAGAATTCACATACAAATATATCTGAGAGGTGATTTCATTCCCTAAATAAAGTAGGAATTTAACATTGATACAAATATTGTATTGCTCATAGTGCTAACTCAAAAAAAAAACCAAAGCCCACGGAGAAGAATATACATAGTTGATCAAAAGGTTGGTTCATAAAGCATTTGGGCATTAGACAAAACAAAACATGGATCAACTTCCTCTAAATATTTCCTACAGAATGCTATGCCACTCTCTTAGAACCTGAAAGACAGCTAGATCGCATACAATTGCATGTAGTCAATGGGCATACTCTTTACTTGTACCATCTAAAAGTGTTTTTTTACTCCAATCAACACCATCAAAATCATGTAAAATTTCTGTAATGTTCATTCAAATTAGAAAGCATAATTTCTAAATCCCATACTTAATTGCCACCAACATCTGGATTCAATATTCCAAACAATCAATTGAAGCCTTCTAGGTCCTTGAGCGTCTTATCGGCGATCGGCTGTACCAAAAGATTGATTAGAATTATCACCTCTAAAATTAAAGTGATTAAACATACAAAATTTCAACATACTTCCAAATCATAGCAATGAAAAGATTCGACTTTAGCAATCTGGTATTGCATCAGATAAACTGACAGCGAATCCTACGAATACTTCAAGCAGCTTTAAATTTTATTCATCTGTAAGATTTATTCATACCTTCGATATCGACCATAAACAGGACTGTGGTCCCTATCATTCACAGGACCACGATATCTATCATAAACAGGGCTTGAAGCCCTTCCATAATCAGGACTCATCCTTCCCGTCCGCCTGCCATATATAGGACTATCAGGTCGACCATAGCCTGGACTTCCCCTCTCTGCCCGCCTTCCATAGATTCCCCGCTCTTGTGGGCTTTCCCGTTGATTAAATCTGTCATCATCGTCATCATCACGTATAGCATACTCAACAGAGATAACACGGTCAAAGACTTTGCTGCACAGACCAAATACCGACTGGATAAGTTACAGATCAAGATAAGAATTCTCAGATTTTTTATTTACAAAGAAATTATTAATCATAAGAGTACTGTTACAGAGCCCAGCAATCTCATGAGAGATATAGTTTACTTGTAATAAAAACTAAAGCCATATACCAACAACACAACATTTTGGCCTCCATGGATACACAAATTAAACTGTAAGAGTAAAGCATCCTATTATATTGAGCTGTGTAGATTACTCTTACATTGAACCCAAGGAAAGTATCCTCTTCAAATGAGCTATGTAGATCAAATGGAGCAAGGAAGGGATTCTATTAAATCCATAGTTCCATATCCTGACAGGGGACATGGGTTTGGGGTATGAGGGACCAAGGGCCTAAGTTTGGGAGAGACAGGGAGACAGCAGTGGGACAGTGGTGGAGGGGTGACAGTGAAATAAATATAGCACTTGCAAAAATAGTAATAAAAAGATGTGCAAGTACAAGAATAACAAATGAAATTTTGGTAAACTAATAAAACTTCAAAACTACTAAACATTGAATTGAACGTTAATAATTTAACATTGAATGATAAAAATGTCGAATTTGAAACTTGTATTCAAGATTTCATGATGATGATTACAATGAATACACTGATAATTACAAATGTTTACAAAACAAAATGGAGTGAAGTGAGGCCTCTAATCGTCCCCAAACTTTTCTTCTTGCTCCTCAACCCTCTTGCACTTCACTCACCCTTTCACCTTACATTTGCAGCTCCCACTCTCATACTCACACTATCAGCTTGTTGTTGATTTGTTTTTGTGAGTTGAAATGAGGACTTGAGAATATGTTTATAGGGTTTGTGGGGTTTAGGTGGAGCCCATAGACCATTAGGGTTTGGCCTTGGGTGGAGGGATCGAAAAAATTGGAGTTTTTAAAAAAAATGTCTTTTTGGCTGTCCAGTCGTGGGAGACTTCTGGGCATCCCCAAGACAGTTTGGAGACTCCTAGGAGTTCCTCAAATGTCTCAGGTATGTCCCAACAGCATCTTTGATGAAGCAGATGTTTTTTGGGGGGGACATGTCTCCATGGAACAATGATTAAAACACAAAACCAAACATACTCCCATGTTCAGAATTACACCTATTAAAGTATTCAATTCAATGTAACATTCATAAGAAAATTTGGCTAAAAAGACTTCATGCAAACATCCCAAAACCAGAAAATCTTTCCTTGCATGATGTTTTATGTGTATTACCATACCTCATGTGTGTACACTCCAAGGCCTTTGTTGCTTCTTCCTGTGTTTCATATTGGACAAATGCAAAATTCCTTCTGATCCGAACAGTCATCAGTTTACCATATGGCTCAAAATGTCTCTCAAGATCCCGAACCCTTGTGGTGTAGGGATCAAAATTGATTACAAACAATGTCTTTGTGGGTTTTGTATTTCCAGCTCGCACACCACCCTCTCGATGTCGAATTCCACGATCTCCCTGCTTAAAACATAATACATCTTTTTAGCACAGTCCATATTATTCTTGCCAAAACTAATGAAGATTGGAACAGATGAATATAAGTCCTTGATATAAATAACAAAATAATACACTGCATTCTGAAAAAGATATAATCAATTCAACGAAGCCAGTATGTCTACTGTGACAAAAGAATTCTAATAATCCCTGTGACAGAACTAGAAAAACATACTGGTGAATGGCCTCTAGAAGACTAAATCCCCAAAATAATTCATGGCTTGCATATCAGATAAGGGAATATCAACATTTTTAATTGATTCCGCCACTACTAGACAAGTGGTATGTCATTAGCCTTAGGTACAAGCAATGTATGTACTCTTTTTTGCATATCCATCTATAATGTCAATATATTGTAGTGGAATTGTAAAGGGAACTATGCAAGTATCATGCATTACATCAAGCAACTGCTCATTTTCTAATTGACTCTCAAGCCAAGCACGGATCTAATAGAACGCATCTAGACCATCACCAAATACAGAGAAAGTGAATAGAATAATAGAATCAGGTTATTGTCTCGACCACATCACAAATAGAGAGCAAACGAACAGAATAATACAATTAGGTTATAGTCTTGATCAACATCAAGAAGTAGAGAGCAAGTGAATCAGATAATACAATTGGGTTATTGTTTTGACCAAAATAATTCAACCTCTGGTCTCAACAAAACCAACATTGAATAAGTAGTGATTAAATGTCACAAAAGACTGTAAACAGTCCTATCAGATAAATGGTTGGGTACTTGTATTAACAAGCATAATATTAAAACATAGGTTGGCAGATAAGAACCTTTTGAAGATGAATCTTTAAGATGATCCCCATCCATAGAAAGTTTAGCAGTCAATAGCTGGTTAAATTTCAAATCCAAGACATATCTGTATACTTGCAAACACCTAGCGATCTCATTACGAAATTCAACAAGCATACAAATCTAAACTATTTCTATATCACCAATGGTTCTAGTATTTTCTTACCAATCCATGTCAAGGACCTTATGAAGAAAGAGCTGAAAAGAACATAATATGATGGAAACTGCTGACTGCAAGGAATTGTCTGAATGATGAAGCGACTGATCTCACTGTACACTGTTTTTGCAAGTCAGGTCTGTCGGCCCAAGGAAAGTTTGTAGCTGCATCCTGTGGGCCTAGAAATGATTTCAGTTTTGTTTTTGACTATAAACCAATGTGCTCAATTTTCAACTTATGCTAGATTGTAGTATTCAGAGAGGCAGCTTCTGTTAAGAATAGTCAAGTTCTGTGAGGTACAAGGCAGTGTCATTGCTTAGTTCTATTACAAGATCATATCATATCATTAACATGATAAGTTGGAAACAATAAAATTCAAAAAAAGAAATTTTTGCAGGATTTTCATTTTTCACATTCACTGTACACAGGTTTCATCTATGCAGCAAAATTCAGGAATATATTTTACATGGCATCCTATAGATATTTGTTTGTATGAACAAAATTAGAAGATTACCCTTGCCCATTCCACAGAGAGCCGACGCCTTTGCCGACCAAATTCTCTGCTGTCAAGACCTCGAATAGCAGCATCTGCATCACGCTCATCATCCATGTAGACAAAAGCAAAACCTGCAACACCCAACAATGTCACAGTATCTGTAAAGATACAATTTCATTTGTATCATTATTGAGAGCATGGACTAATCTGTGGATAGCATCCACATATATACAAAAAAATATGCAACACATACTACTCATCTGCTAAAAGGTCTGCTGCACAAAAGGATGTCAGGCACAGGCTTTGCATGTTGAACTAAATAGTGTCAAAAATCTAATCCAAGCAATGTAAAGTCATTGCTGAGAAAGAGCCTTCACCAGCTATACATCTCTACTCAGAATGGTGATGGATAATGGATTCTTCTGTCTTTCCTGAAAGCTGTAGACTTGGACAAGATGGTCATGACGGGGGCAAAAAGTTATGATCTGAGGGAAATACAGAATGCCAATTTGAAATTGTTGGATGCAACAAGAAGCTGACGTTCTGACAAAATGATATCCTTGCAATGAAGAGATATGTTCACATGAATTCAGGAGCCACATTGACCATGAATGCTCTTAGATAATCCTGCGCCAAAAAATGTGTTGAGTAGAGAAATTTACCCTAAAAATTCAACACTGCTAAACTTTAGCCTTCACTGCTGTCCTTGAAGTAGAAGGATATTCATAAATTCTCTTACCATGATTACTACACTTAAAACCATAATCAACAGATTATTTTCAAGCATGAAAATAACCACTGTGTTACTCCTCACGCTCTAAGGAAACTATTTGAGGAAAAACACAGCGCATTTGCATCATTATCAGCAGATCAATTTTCTTGCACAGCATGTAATTCTTGCAACCCCCAGACCCTAATTTCCACTCTCTTTACAAAAATATTCTTATACAACTTACACAAAAAATAACTGAATGAAACAAGCTATGCTTCATATAACCTTGGATTGGAGATATATCTCTTCAGTAATGCAAGAAGCCAGCTAACCGAGAGAGAAAGAGTTCATTCCAGTCATTTTATCCAACTCCAGTAGGGTCAAAGCAATCCATAAGACGATAAACAACAAGATTAGCACGTCTGCATGACATGATGACCATTAGATGAGCAATGTATTTAATGTTCTGTATTCATGTGTCATGGTTCAATCTCATATGGAAAGAAAAAAATGAACAGGTGAAAATGACCACTGGACAATTGTAACAGAAGCCTAAACTAGAATTCTATGTCCAGCAGGAAAAGTTACTCATAATGATAATGTTCCTTCCAAATAAACAACCTCAACTCCAACTCACCACTGCAACAACTCTGAACAGGCCTCTATTCATTAATGCCATTGATTCTACAAACAATATACAGTACTAAAGACTATTTAAACCTAAATGGTTAAAGGATGATTAAAAGCCAGAGCTGTTTGTAAGGTTGTTCACAATTTTCTAGAAAACTAGACCATCTATGATAATTTCTATTCACCTACAGCATGGATGAATCAATGCTACCCTACAAATTATGTCTCCGAACATTCCTCCGAAAACAAAAACCCTTTTACTACCAAAAGCTCCAAGTAAGAACCTCCTAGAACTTGACAGCTAGCATTCCAAATTCATATCACAGTTAAACGGTAGAAAATTCTCCAGGACATTCTATTCATATTTCAAATTTATAATCCTAAGATCTTTATGCTATTTTTACAATACATATCTCCAAACATATGATCATTACACGACTGATTACTTCACTGCAACTCCAACAGTTACAAATAAACGAGTTATCAGAATATATACTTCTCCAAGTACGAATATGCAATCAAAAAATCCATTTTGACCTTAAAAAAATGTAGAAACTTCAAAGTTCATGTCTCAATAGAATAAGCTGAATCATATCAGTTCAAAAAATGGCAAAGAAATGTTACCTGATTTCATATCTACCCGTTCAACTCTGCCATATCTGGAGAAAATGCGCTCTAGCTCTGACTGACGTGTATCATACTCAAAGTTACCAACAAAAATTGGCCGCATTTTGAATTCCTGCTCTTCAGAGCTAATGCACAGCTGCTTCCCTGGATAGCTGACACTGAAAAACGACAAAAGAAAAACATGAGCCCAAGCTTAAACCAGTAAAACTGCCCTCAAACTGACCCTGGGCATCGTGATAAATAAGTGCATGAAAGTAAATTTACCATGCAGTACAGTAACAACAATTTTTTATGCTCTAGACAAACGATTGTAACTAAACAGGAGAAACACTGGGTTTTAAAACATGCACAACAGACAATCATTGTTTCAAATTGTGCATCCATTCAACCAACTAGAAATATAAGGTACTAAACTACAAATCTTAAACCATAAATTATTACAAGTTCAAACAAAGTCAAAAATTTGCACCATCTTTAAATGTAGACTAGGTTTCTAGTTTATATAATGAATGACTCCACCAGATAATTCCAGTACTCATAGATAAGAGACATTCTTAGGGTTATTAAAACAAAATAGGAGCCAATTGTATATCAAAAATGACCCATGTTGCCTAACTGTAAACAGTTGCGTGATGCATTATCATGGTTCCAATTGTACATCAATATATCAGCAAGTATGATGCACTAAATTGAAACTCTTAAAATGATAAACCATTAACAATTTCACAGCAAATTATGCTTGGCAGAATCTTGATAATTATAAAAGCTTTTCAATTTAAATAATAACAATGCCTAGCTATGCATATGTAGATAGGATCCAATTGTAGTATCACTAAAACCTAGAAAATTAACGATACAGCAGATGCAGACCCACTTCTTAGCAGAAATAATAAAAAAACAAATTCACTATTTAGTCTGCAAAAAATTGCAATTATACCCAATTGATCCTGAATCCTGGAGCTAGCCGACTTATTCCCCGAAAAAATCGCTGACCAAGTGTTGACCCAATTTTCAAAGATTTTTTGCATTTAAATCACGTTAAAATAATGTTAAAAAACCCAAAAATGGCAAAAAAGTGAAAAAAAAATCATTGTAAAAACTTACAAAACCCTAGAAAAACGCATGAAATTACTGAATTGCTTAGAAATAGGGTTGGTCTGAGACAAAATCAGAGTCAATGTGGAATCAACGTTGAAAAAGTTTGTTATTTTGTCCATTTTCGGGGGGTTCATCATTCCCCACACTTGTTCAAACCCACGAGCTCAACAACCCAACAAAGGTAGAAAGCCCACGAGTTCAATGGCCCAGTAGGGGTTTGAACCTTGGTGGCTACCTCACCAATGGAGTTTTTCTACCACAACAATAAAGGTTCAAAGACATATTTCATATATGTGGATATAGATATATGCTCTTTAATTTATAATTGATATAGTTAATTTTTGCTCAAACAAAGATATACAATTCATTATGTGAGCAATATATCTAAAGTGCTCCATTAAATAAATCTGAAGGACAACAAACAAGTTTGCATAGTTGTAATAAAAGAACCTCCAACACACAATCATTAAAATTTGTCTCTACCTAAAATAGTAGTTGCAAGCTAGGTATTGCCAAAACCAGTGGCTTGCTAGTCTTTTACTTCAGCTATACAAATGCCTTTTGTTGAATTCTACCACATATAAAAGACTTACCAATTGCCATTAGGGAATATAAAGCATTGCAACTATGGAATATGATTTGATAAGCTTTCTCAAATATTGAACTACCCCTAGAAAACTCCTTGCTCAATCACAATGAAAGTCTTGGATCACTTCAAAATGGCTTCCACTTTTACTAAACTCCTAACGATTGTTGGATCTCTGTCTGATAAATTTTGATCTCAGTTACTTCATAGACAGCTAATCTTTGATTTCAGACTTAGACAACTATTTGGTGTATTTGGTGACTGCCCTTTTAAAAAGTTAAATCAAGGATGCAAATATCAGGGAAAAATTGGGAAAATCAGGATTTTTCCCAATGCAAACCCGCAACCGATTTTATCGCCAGTTAAATCGCGAAAGATTTTTCGGAAAAATCGGCCCTAGTTTGACCTGTGAAAATCGTTGAAAAACGCGATTTTTGGTGTTAAGAATCGGGGAAAAAAAGCACTTGTTTTTTTTTATTAAGCGTTAAGTTAGCCCTAAATACGTGAATATTTTATCGCGCGGGTTCAGACGACGACGACAGTCCGCATTTCGTCCACAGCGACGGCAGTCCACATTTCCGCAGTCCGCATTTCCTCCACGGCGACGACAGTCCGCATTTCCGCGATCTGCAACAGTGAGTGTCCACAGGCTAGGGACTTTTCCACGATCTGCATTTCCGCGATATTTATGACGTTGTTAAACACTTAAGTCTTAAACATTCATAAATTTATCAATATGAGATTCGATAAAAAATATTGAATATAATATTGAGTATAAGTGTTTAACAACATAATAAATTTATTGGTATGAGATTATGTTAAACTTAATATATATTTACTAGTTTACTGTTAATATATATTGTTTTCCTGCATGTATATTTCATATTATACTCAATACATAGTATATAATATATAAAGTTATAAACTGTTACATAATATATTTCATAAATTAATTGTATATTTCAAATAGTATACTGTTACATAATATATTTCATGTAAAATTATGTAAACAGTATACGGTTTGAAATATACATGGAAAAGACAATTAAACTGTTACTAACTTAGTATATGTAACCCCAAACTATTAAACTTAATATATATTCAATATTGTTTTCCTGGTTCCATGTATATTTCATTATTAGTATATTTTTATACAATTTCATTATTATTAATAATTATTAGCTTAATGGAACTATTTCATTGTTATTAATAGTTTATTGAGAGACAATCATTTTCTTCCTACAATAGAACTTTGTTCTTCATAGTTCTATTCCTGAAAATAGCTTCCCCAGTGTTTTCCAAGGCAACAAACATAGAAGTCAAGGCATCCAATTGCTTATGCGGAGATTCTAATTTGTATGTTACATTCTTTTCAGAATTCTTTTAACTAAATGTGTCCCAAGCTTGATATAAAATTGATCCATCAAAAGACTAAGTGATGCACAGACATCTGATTAAGACCACTACAAAACTGAAATGAAGACAGCAAACTTATACAAAACCAATACATTAAGAAAAAATATTAGCAACCTTCACACGACAGATTGGAAGTTTATTGAAGTCTTCTTTAATAAAAGTTGAAGTATTTTTTTCAATAGTTTAATTGTGACTATGTACAACCAGAATTTTCAAATAATAAAGTAGTGGTGTAATATTAGACTATGTATCTTAGAGTCTTAGGCTATGTATACTGTATATGAATATGATTTTTTATGTTGACTCTCTCTTTTGCTAGGTTTCTTTCAAAATTTTATAAAAGACAATGGCTTATTCATCTACTGGTGGTGGTAAAAAGAGGGATCCTTTGTGGAAACATGGCACACCAGGTGCAGTGGCAGGAGAGGTTATGTGTAACCATTGCACAAAAACTATGACCGGTGGCATTTATCGACTCAAATATCACCTTGCAAAGATCCCTGGAAAGAATATTACGGCATGCGCCAATGTTCCTGAAGAGGTTCAGAGGGAGGCAAAAGCAAGAATTTCAGGATATGAGCAAAATAAGGCAGAAAAAAAGAGGACACCAAAGGCAATGGCAGCCCCAATGAGAGATATCAGTTCTACAGGGTCTGAAAATAATGCAATGGGCAGCAATACATCTGGTTTTTTCATTCCTCGTAACACTCCTGGTACACAACCTGGATTGTTAGGTACTTCATGGAATAAGGAAGTGCATCAGCAGACAAGAGCAGCAGTGGCTAGATTTCGGATTTACAACAATATTTCGTTTAGTATTATTGAGAGTCCATATTGGGAGCAAATGGTCAGTGGATTGACCATTTCTGGTAAGGGGTTCAAGTCCCCAAGTCGTTATGAGTTGAGTGGGCCAGTATTGCAGGATGAGGTCCAAAACACACATCAGTTGGTGGACCAACAAAGGAGGAATTGAGAAAAGAATGGCTGCACCATTTTATCTGATGGGTGGACGGATGGTAGGAATAGGACACTCATAAACTTTCTAGTTGCTTCAGGGGGACAGGTGGTATTTTTAAAATCGATTGATGCCTCAAATCAAGTGAAGAATGCAGAAACCTTGTGCAACATGTTGGATGAGGTGGTGATCGAAGTGGGAGTGCAAAATGTTGTTCAGGTTGTGACCGATAATGCAGCTGCATATGTGGCAGCGGGTAAACTTCTACAGGCTAGGCATCCGTCATTATTTTGGAGCCCTTGTGCTGCTCATTGCCTTGATTTACTCCTCGAGGACATAGGGAAACTTAGTTGGGTGAAGAATGTGGTTGAAGATGGAAGGGAAATCACAAAGTACATCTACAACCACACATGGGTCTTGGTTATGAGACAACACACTGATGGTAAGGATCTTGTGCATTCAGGAGTCACACGTTTTGCCACGAATTTCCTCAACTTACAAAGCATATTACGTGCATTGCCCAACCTGAAGAGGATGTTTGTGAGTGAAAGATGGTTGCAAAGCCCTTATTGTAGGAAGCCTGAAGCAGAGAAGGTCGTGAAGGCCGTTTTTGATGATAGATTTACCAAACTCATGGAGGAGATCATCAATGTAAGTGTTCAAAGTTCAAATTTCAATTGATGATATTTTTTAAAATTTTCTAATATTACACATTGCTGATTTTTGTTAAATTTGTCATGTCTAGTTGTCAGAACCATTGGTGAGGGTTCTACGAATGGTGGATGGGGATAAAAGCCCCATAGGGTATCTATATGAGGCCATGGATAAGGCCAAAGAGGCAATTCAGCACTTGTATGGGTCAGAGAGGACTAAATATGAACCCATATGGCGCATAATTGATCGAAGGTGGAACCGACAACTCCACCAACATATCCATGTTGCTGCCTACTATTTGACCCCCAAGTTCTTTTACTCCCGCGGTTTCAAAATAGATGAGGAGGTTCAACTTGGCCTTGACACATGTATTCAAAGGTTGGTTCCTGATGAAAATATTCAAGACATCATTGTTGATGAGTTGCAGAGGTACAAGAAGGAAGATGGGCCATTGTTTTCTTCACCTATTGGTATTCGTAAGAGAGACACCCTGCTGCCAGGTACAAACAAATGTGCTCTTAAATCTATTTTACCATTTATTTCAATCTTTAAGTTTATAAAAAAATTTACCGAGTTATAAATGCCAATTTGTATGCTTGCAGATCTATGGTGGGAAGATTATGGTGCCACAACGCCTAATCTCCAAAAGCTTGCAATCAGCATATTATCTCAGCCTTGTAGTGCTTCTGGTTGTGAGCGCAACTGGAATGTCTTTGAGGCCATTCACACAAAAAAGCGCAATACGTTGACTCAAAAGCGCTTGAATGATCTTGTATATGTGCAGTACAACCTTCGACTGCATGAAAGGAGGGTACAAGGGAACAATTCATATGACACACTTGACATTGATGAGATTGATCCATACACAGCGGATTGGATTGCTAAACCTGATGGTGCTACTGGTGATAATGATGTGGATGCATTTATCACTGACGCTCAGTTAAATGAGATGGAGAGGGAGGCAGCTGAATGGGCGGCAGAGGTGGCAAAACGTGAGGAGGCGGGAGATGAGTTTGTTGATCCAGAAGAGGCAGATTCATCACCGGTTGAGGATATTGCAGCAGCAGCTTGAATGACCTTGTATATGTGCGGTACAACCTTCGACTGCATGAAAGGAGGGTACAAGGGAACAATTCATATGACGCACTTGACATTGATGAGATTGATCCATACACAGCGGATTGGATTGCTAAACCTGATGGTGCTACTGGTGATATTGATGTGGATGCATTTATCACTGACGCTCAGTTAAATGAGATGGAGAGGGTGGCAGCTGAATGGGCGGCAGAGGTGGCAAAACGTGAGGAGGCGGGAGATGAGTTTGTTGATCCAGAAAAGGCAGATTCATCACCGGTTGAGGATATTGCAGCAGCAGCAGCTGCTGCAACACCATCTACTTCAGCACCCACTCAGCGGCAACAAAGTTTTTTGAGCTTTAGTCACAAACGCAATCTATGATTTCCAGTTTTCAATGATATGAAACCATGAACTTAATATGTATTCAGAATTTCAGACTTCACTGATTTGTTTTGTGGTCTACACTCTACAATATGGATTTGACTCAATCGTATTTAGTATTTACTATTTAGAACTTGAACTTGTTTTTTTGGTATATCATTTTGCTATATGCCATATGGTATGTTTTTGACTCAGTCTCAAACTATGACTTATATATGATGGAAACCAATAATATTCTATTGTGTTCTATAAATTTAGTGTATGCATGTGTTTTTATAGAATATTTAAAAAAATTATATATTTTCAAATGTTCAATAATTTTGCCGATTTATTGCTGATTTTTTCCCGATTCCCGAATTTTTTTTAAATTTCGGCCAAAAGATTTATTGCCGATTAAGATATTTACATCTTTGAGTTAAATAAATATTTTCCTATGTAATCAGCAATATGAATATAAACAAAAAAAATCTATTTTCTACAATTCATGGGTTAAACTCCTTGTCTCAATCACAATGGAAGTCTTGGATCACTTCAAAATGGCTTCCACTTTTACTAAATTCCTAGCAATAGTTGGATCTCTGTCTGATAAATTTTGATCTCAGCTACTTTATTGACTTAGCTAATACCCCTAGAAAACTGCTTGCCTCAATCACAATGAAAGTCTTGGATCACTTCAAAATGGCTTCCACTTTTACTAAATTCCTAACAATAGTTGGATCTCAGTCTGATAAATTTTGATCTTAGCTACTTCATAGACTTAACTAATCTTTGATCTCGGACTTAGACAACTATTTGGTGACTGCCCTTTTAAAAAGTTAAATGAATATTTGCCTATGTAATCAGCAACATGAATATAAACAACAAAATCTATTTTCTAAAATTCATGGGTTAAACTCTATTTTATTTACTCTCAATATCTCTATGCTATGGAAATACCCTTAAGTTTTAAAAAAAAAGTAGTTTGTATCTATTTTTCTACAAATTTTTATGATTTTTTAAAATCTAAAAAGACTTTTGGTTTGCCGATTTTTTCCCAAATGGTTTTTGTTACTATGATAAAAAGCATTGTAATTGTGGAATATGATTTGATAAGCTTTCTCAAATATTGAATTAACCCTACAAAACTCCTTGCCTCAATCACAATGAAATTCTTGGATCACTTCAAAATGACTTTAACTTTTACTATTTGTCTGTTAACTTTTGATCTCAGTAACTTCATAGACTTAGTTAATACTTAGACAACTATTTGGTGTATTTGGTGACTGCCCTCTTAAAAAGTTAAATAATTAATTGCCTATGTAATCAGTAATATGAATATAAACAACAAAAGATTATTTTCTACAATTCACAGGTTAAACTCTATTTTATTTGCTCTTTATATCTCTATGCTATGGAAATGCCCTGAAATTATTTTTAAAAATAGTTTGTCTCTTTTTCTACAATTTTTAATGTTTTTTTTAAATCCGATTTTTTCAAAAAATCTTATACTTTTGGTTTGCCAATTTTTTCCCTAAACAATTTTTGCTACTATGGTTTAAAAAATATTTGAAAGGGTAAGGGATGACTGAGAATCTTGTAGCAAAATCTTGTGACAGGCACAAGTTCTTTAGAAGTGCAGATGCATTCAAATAGGATTTGAGCAGTACACGGGCAATCAAATATAGTTTTGAGAAGTCAGGATTTAAAAAAGCAATATTTTACTGAAGTTCAGTATTAATATTTCATCACTTCAATACTAGGAGATACATGCCGTATAACTGTTTTCATTAATACTAGTCCCGTGTAGGAAGCTTTGAGAGGGATCGAACTGAGTTAACTCAGATTTTGGCTTCTAGGGTATGCAGTTCCTTAGGGGGACCTGATGTCTTGGCTTGGGGTAGTGAGCCATCTGGCAGATACTTTGTTTCTGCAGGGTACTTGGAGCTTAACAGATAGCTGTTTGGGTCAACTATCATAGGGTTTCTACTATGGTTTAAAAATTATTAAGATTGCAACCTAGAAGCAGCACTTAACCCAATAATACAGCATGCGAACCTCAATGGGTAGATGATCCAAAGAGATGAAACAATTTATACAACCTATACATGAGAAAAGGAAAGTTGGAAGCAGTGTTCTACAGGGATACCACAAGGCTGTGTCCCAGTGGGTCCTCCGACATCGCAAAAACTTGGCACTTGGAGGGGATGCCCCCTTCTGTCCACCTTTGTTTTATAGTTTTGGAGGAAATGTCCCCTTTTCTGGTCTTTTGGTAACTGCGTGGTCTCCCTAGCAATCCCCTAAACATCCCAACATTCCTTAGCTGTCCTGGGGGCTTTAAGGTGTCAACACATCCAATGCAATAAAAATATCAAAAAGAATAAAAAAATATCTTAATAAAAACAAAAACTTAAAAAAGGAGCCCACCAAAGCCCCAACCCCAAAAAGCCTTTCTAAAAGCATGCCTGATTCTGTATTGCATTCAGCCAAAGAGATGAGAAGAAAAGGAAAAGGAAGGGAAGAGGCACGGTTTCAAAGATATCAAATGGATGACAACTAATTTATAAGTTTATCAATCAATGAAGGGTTTCTATTATTGGCATCTTAATACAAATTGTGCTTCATATTATTATTAAAATTTGTTGAGACATGGACCAGCTAGGACTCGAACCGAGGACCTTCCATACGCTGCTGGAGTGCTTACCACTGAGATACTGGCCCCTCTTGGACCAGTCCATCGTCGGTCCGGGTGTGGCTTATTTCCAACACCAACACCCCCCTTAAGCCACACCTCTCATGTGCTTGGGGCTCCTAGCCTGGACCTGGCTCTGATACCATGTTGAGACATGGACCAGCTAGGACTCGAACCTAGGACCTTCCATACGCTGCTGGAGTGCTCTACCACTGAGCTACTGGCCCCTCTTGGAACAGTCCATCGTCGGTCCGGGTGTGGCTTATTTCCAACACCAACAAAATTAACAGTCTATCAAATGTAATAGATTCAACGAATTGTTAATGTACTTATTTTTCAAAAATTTAACTTCTTTTAATTTACTTATATTATTTTCAAATTTTGCAAATTTATAATTTGAAATATTATAATAGTTGTCCCTGTGCCGTCTGCAAAAAATTTTGGCCTCCATCTAACATTAGTTAAAAAACTACAACTCAATCCTACAATAATGCAGAACTTACAAAAATGGTTAGGTCATACAAGCACAACAAACGGTAGGGTTATAATAGATCATACAAGCTGACAAACGGTAGTCCTGTAATACAACAACAATTACCACCCAACAATTTTACTGGCTAAGGTGATAGAACAACAGAAATGCAGTTCAAAGATATCCAGTGTAATAGTAATGATTGATATCACGGTGAGCACTGCAATTAGAACTGTTGCTTTAAGGTTTTCTAATGGGATGAGTCTTGCAGTAGTAAATCATCCAAGTTTTTATTGTGGTGACTAAATTCAAATTTTTACAAGAGGATAGCATTAAATACTAGAATATAAAATAAATTACATAAAAACTACCATATCGGGAACAAGCCACCCCAATAATAGTGAGATGCACAGTTCAAACCCCGAGGGAACCCCTTCACAACCAGAACGTGAGAAAAATGGAACCGTGAGAAAACCCCAATAATAGATACCGTGTGAACCAGCGGGTGAAACGGAAAGAATTTGACTTGCAATGTAAAAGTGTGTCCATAGATGCCAAAAAAAATAGCATTCTCCCAATCTTTAAAAATATTGATTGATTGATAGGCTATTTCAACAACTGGGGCAATAAAAGAACTGAAATTCTGTTTAGGATGTTGTGGTGTACAGCAATGGAGACACGCATACGAGCATAACCTATGTTCAAATCCCTCTTACCATATAAGGTGACGACCCATGGCTCCAGTAGATATTGCACATTGTTGTAATGCAACTATTGTGTGATATTTTGAGCTTGACCCACACTTATAATTTATTAAGAATATGGTCCAAGATTACAGCCACACTGCTTCACCCAAGATTTTTTTAAATAAATAAAATAAAATAACAAAAATTCTGGATCACATAACTCAATTTCCCCTCTAAATAAAAACTTCTGTTATGACAAAACATGATAATTTACTTAAGTTTTCCTTCCAAATAAATTATATTTATCACATTATAGTATAAAAAATTATTAATGCTATTCTTGTTTGTCTTACCGGCCAAACACAATAAGAGATGGAATCTTGCTGATACCCTAAACGAATTTTAGCGAGGTAAAAACCCCCACACTTTTGATATTTAATCAAAGTAGTCCAATTATTTGTGCGGCAACGATTGTTTATTGACTTTAAAAAACAGCTAAACCCTAAAAATGATAGCGAATAACAACGCCTATAACTCAAATATTGGCAGAAAAGTTACTAGAAATCTTCAGGGAAACCAGAAAAACCCCCAAAACAAAAGAAAACACAACCTCACCATGAATACATAAAACATAGGGAATTCCAAACAAAGTACAAACGCTGTATGATAAACCCTAGCAATTGAAGGCACCCGCGAGTTCCCAAAACAAGAGAAAATTTTAAATTTAAAAGGAAAAAATGTTTGTACAGAACTGAACAAACCTCTAAACATTGTTTAAATTCTTTAACCATTTTTTAAAAATCCCCATTGAAATCAGCCCTAATGCAACTAACCATACGAAGAAAAATTAAAATTAAAATTGCAATATTAATCTTGCCTTGAAGCCTTCTTTCCCGTGTGTTAATAAGTCCAGTGAAGTCAATTATTTTGCGAGAGCGTATTACACAGAGGCCGTCATAACAGAGATCTTCTTTACTTCAAAGAAATACCGGATGCCTATCTTGCGCGTTTAAGCTTTGTAATTGTTATTGTAACTTTTCCGGTTGTAACGAGTTTTATTTTGTTTTCTTCACGGTTATGCGGTGGGCTTTGTATGGAAATTTGTATAGTCATCATATTTTCTATTTTATTTTGTGTTTGTTTTGAGGGGAGTGTTTTTTCTATATTTATATATTAGCATATTCATATTTTTTTAAAAATATGCAAATTATATATTAGTATATTTATATTTTTTTTAAATTATGTAAATTATGTTGAGAGATTTAATTTTCAACAAGAATTAATCTTTATTATAATTGAACTTAAATTTAGAAAAATTTAGATGTGTTTTTTATGCATGAGAAGGCAATCCATCTAGGCAAGGCAATGGAAGTTCTTTGAGGTTCGCATATTTTGATGCTTTATAAATCTTGCAATAGAAGTTTTTTGAGATTCGTATGTTTTGAAGCTTTATAAATCTTGCAATTGAAGTTCTTTGAGATTCGCATATTTTGATGCTTATAAATCTTGCTTTATCTAATTAACAGCGATGAAATCACTTCCTACTCGATCGAAAAGAAAAGAAAAATGTGAATGAAAGAAAAATTCCTCTTGTATACGGTGAAAATGGGATGATTAAACTATTGTAAAACCAAATAAGATTCAACCACACAAAAACCCTAGTTCTACAATTAAAATCCACCATACACCAATGAAGAACCTAAAACATGCAAAACATCAAAACATGAAAGATTATTATCAAGAGTACATTTCTAGATTCGATTGTGTGTAAGATTTTTGCATCAACGTACGTGCAAAAATCTTACACACAATCGAATCTAGAAATGCACTCTTGGTAATTATATGATGGATTGTGGAAATCTCTTAGAACTGATGAAAGATTATACCATTCACATGCTTAGTAGGGTTTGATCTTCATTGTTTCCTGTCACCATTGATCTTGTTTGATATGGTTGCTCGTTGATTTTGTATGTGCACAAGAGCTCAACAAAGGATGGATTGTGATTGTGTAGATGCTTGAGTATTTTATCGCATGAAGGTTGATTAGACGCATTAGTTAGGGTTTTGCAAGGATGAAATAATCCTCTTATATAGAGAACGCCTTAGGAAATGGAGGGATAGAATTAAGAGGTGAAAGGATAAATGGTCGGTTAGAATTAAAGTGTAGGTATAGAAAATGGGAAAGTATTAGGGAGGTGGTTAAAGGGAAATTAAGAGATGAATGACAAGTGTCATGGAGAGAAAAAGCTAATGAATTGAATAAATATATCTAGATTTATTTAATTAATAAAAGAAGTGGGACCAATTAAATATGTATTTAATTTAGGGAAAGGATAATTTAAATAAATAAAAATATTTATTTAAATAGGGAAAGGCTAGAAAAGGCTTAGTGAATTAATTAAACAAATAAAAATCTATTTAATTAATAGAAGACTTAGGATAAAATAATTAAATAAATAAAATATTTATTTAATTAGGCTAGGATGATTTTAGGTGTCTACATTTTGCCTCTCTTTGAGACAATGCAGCTTGTCGTGTTGGCTCAAAGAAGATAAGATTAACTAATACAATATTTGCCCCGGTACAAGAATGGTATGCCCCCTCAAGAGATTAGGTGAAAAAAATTGAAAAATTCATAGACAATCTCTCAATAGGAAAGAAAGGTTGGAAGGGATAAGGAGAAGACGATAGGGTCAAGTGAGTGAAACAGGACTCAAAAAGGATCACTAAAGGCATCGGGAGGTGAACATAGCCAATTAGGGTTCCACAACCTATATATATAGCAGCCACAAGGAGAAACATCCTCATTTACATCCATAGAACTTGAGAGATCAAAGCGTAGAGTATCTAGAGAGCTTAAGAAGAGCAGTCGGCAGTTGGGGAGTCATAGCAATCAGATTGTGCCGATTTGATCAAGTTTGACGCTTCGAGTGGCTAGCAGATATGGGTGAGCTAGTATGTACCCCAAACTTGCTTGTACATTTTGCATCTATGGTGTGTTTATTAAGCTAGATTGTCATGTAAAGCATAAATGTGGTAGAATAGTTTTAGGTTTAAACACGTGTATGTAGGTTTTGAGTGCATATGTGATGCGATGCCACATATAGGTTTAGGGAATCTGTGTATGTGCTTGTAATAGCGTATGTGTTGGCAATTCCTGTGTATATGCATTAGGTTGCTTATATGTTACAAAGTCGTTGATAACTTAATGAGGAATGATGAGTACCAAACTGGTACTGAGAGGGGGGGTGAATCAATACAAGCAAAAATCACTTTCCTGAAACTGGTTAGTCAGCAGACACTATGCTTTGGCAGACAAACAGTAATATCGGTCTTAAACAGAGAACAACTAGCTAAACTCAGAATAGCTGAGATAAGCATAAACCGGTTAACACTTATCTTTTCATACAATCCTAGAGCTACACTTCCATTTCACCCTTATGCATGAACAAGTAGTCAATCATCAGAAATACAATAACTAGTTCAGCATGATTTACTATCAGACACAGATCACTTAAACCATCACATGAAAATTACTACACATAACACACAGATTTTTCACGTGGAAACCCAACTAGGAAAAACCACGGTGGGGATGAATACCCACAAGTTGTTTTGAACTCTTTAGAAGTCTGCTCTGTTAGGAGTCTAGTCCTGTTAAAGACTTATTACAACAGGTTTTGTTAGGAACCGATCCTACTAGGGATCACCCGGTTAAGGGTTGAACCCTGTTAAAGGTTACCTTATTAGAGGATTTTAAAGAACTCAATGAATTTGAGTCACCCTGTTAAAGGATTTTCAGTAAGCTGGTTAGAGCTACCCCCTATTAAGGGATTTTCCAACTGTTGAGGTGGTTAAAGATCAACAGGTTTTACAATGATCTGGTAACAGCACTCAATGCCAATGCAGATCCGCTTTAGCTCCTCTTCACCTTCTGCACTTACACGCTGCAGATATCACTTCTCTCCTCTAGTCTGGCAAGAATCACGTATCACTTCACTTGGATACACACATACAACTTTTGCCAACAACTTCAAAAAGAAACACAACAATGACCTTATAGGAAATAGATAGGTCAGTAGCATAAACCCTAAACCCTAAACCTGTTAGGTTAAGCAACTCAAATGGTTCAGTCCTGACCGTTGAACATATTGCATTAAATGCAACAGTCTTGAACTGATCTCAAGACATTCACCATCGTTCATTTTCCACCGCTTTCTTGGCGGCTGATAACCCATCACGCGTTTGCACTGCTTCCAGACTTCACACATTCCCAAGGTAGAAGAGAATAATCTCCTTCATGCAAGATCCTTCATGCGCACAAGGTTGACGTGGCAACACAGTCTGTTCTTCGTTGCAATGCTAACTCATCACACAAAGTCACTGGTTGAGTCACACAGGCTTGAAACTCATCAACTGAAAACCCTGAGACTACCAACCGGAAACCCTGAGACTATCAACTGGAAACCCTAAGATTGCCAACCGATAGTCATACAAAGCTTCCATGTACCGGTTCTCATATCAACATGCCAGTTCACCTTGAATAGACACACCGCTTCACTTTGGCACACATACCGGTTCACAATGTTATACCGGTTCTCACATATACTGGTTCTTGGTAACATGTCGGTTCTCTCTTCTTTAGCATATTGACATCAATGGCAACATACAATGTCATCATGTCCTCATACTCGTTCGCATAATGCCAACAATCTCCCCCTTTGGCATTGATGGCAATATACAAAGATATCTCATTGCTTCACATCTTCTCCCCCAAATTCTACGGATATCTTCTCCGCTTCACTTCTTCTCCCCCTTTGACAACAATGCCAAAGTGGAGGCACAAGCTTTTCCTGTTCCATTATGCTGCTCCCCCTGAGGAGTAGCATCTGTCAACACATCAATCCTAAAGAGAAATTTGACTATGCAATACTCGACTGATGTGGAGTATATACCTTTAGTTTACCTCCTGAAGGGGCAGCACCCCTAACTCACCTCTTAAGTACATAAATGTAGCCTTTGGGAGAGGCTTGGTGAATATATCTGCTAACTACTCCTTATTGGAAACATGTTCCAGTGCAATCTCCTTGTTTTGAACCTTTTCCCTCAAGAAATGATACTTAAGCTCAAAATGCTTGGTTCTAGAATGTAAAACCGAATTCTTGGAGATGTTAATTGCACTAGTATTGTCACAAAATATACTTACTGGTTCAGATACAGGAACTTTGAAGCCATTTAATACATGCTTCATCTAGATTGTCTGAGTGCAGCTCATGAAAGCTGCAACATACTCTGCTTTCGCTGTAGACTGAGAGATACAACTCTGCTTCTTACTCATCCATGAGACCAGCCTACCACCGAGAAAGAATGCACCACTGGTTGTGCTCTTCCGATCGTCCACATTACCTACCCAATCAGCATCTGTGAATACTTTCAAATTGAAATCCTTGCCATATGGATACCACAAACCATAATCAATAGTTCCCTTCAGATACCTAAGAATCTGCTTGACTGCAACCAAGTGGGATTCTCTTGGACTTTTCTGGAACCTTGTAGTGATGCCAATTGCATGTGCAATATCTAGTCTGCTATGGACTACATAATGCAACTTACCAATCATTGATTGGTATTCCTTCTCATCAACCAATGCTGAGTCATCCTCTTTGGATAGTTTACAATCGGTCACCATCGGTGTACCAACCGGTTTGCTATCTTCCATGCCAAAGGTTTTCAACACCTTTTTGACATATTTGGACTAAGTGATAAAGATTCCATCTCTCATCTGTTGAATCTGCAGTCCAATAAAGAACTTAATTTCCCCTATGAGTGACATCTCAAACTCTTTATTCATCTCATCTGCAAACTCATGACTCATCTTGTCATCTCCACCAAAGATAATGTCATCAACAAATACCTCATAGATAGGATCTGATCTCCTTCAGATTTCAAGTAGATATTGTTATCTTCGCTTGTTCTTTCAAATCCAATCTTCAGTAGATGGGAGTGCAAATGTTCATACCATGCTCTGGGTGCCTGCTTTAGACCATATAAGGCTTTATGTAGCCTACATACCATGTCACTGTCTTCTGATAGGGCAAACCCATCTGGTTGCTCTATATACACCTCTTCTTCAAGTACTCCATTTAGAAATGCAGATTTTACATCCATTTGATATACTTTGAATCCTTTAAAAGTTGTATATGCAAGAAGCATACGAACTCCTTCCAATATGGCTACTGGAGCAAAGGTTTCTCCATAGTCTTCTCCTTCTTCTTGAGCATATCCTTTACATACTAGTCTAGCTTTGTTCCTTACCATTGTGCCACCCTCATTTAGCTTGTTTTTGAAAACCCATTTGGTTCCAATGACATTTTTATGCTCTGATCTGGGTACCAAAGACCATGTACCATTCTTCTCTATCTGGTCAAGTTCCTCCTCCATTGCCTTGATCCAGTATTCGTCTTTATGTGCCTCTTTGAATGATTTAGGCTCAAATTCAGAGATCATACAAGAATTCTCTCTGACCTTTCTTCTTGTAAGGATTCCTGCATCCTTATCTCCTATGATCTGCTTAGGATCATGATTCAGTTTGACATATCGAGGAATGCTCTTGACTGATTCCTCATGCTTTTCTTCTCCATTCTCATCTTCATCAGCATTAGCGTCTACCGGTGAAGGACCGCTGTTACTGTTACTTGGCAGATTAGTAACCAGTTCCCATAAGGTTACTATTGGTTCATCTCTTACTTATATACTGTCAGTTTCCTCAGATTTTAAAGAGTTTTCATCAACTCTAACATTGATGCTTTCAACAATTCTACGAGTCCTATTGTTAAAACATTTGAGAGCTTTGCTCTTGGTGGAATATCCTAGGAATATTCTTTCATCACATTTTGCATCGAACTTACTCTAATTTTCACTTCTCTTGATATAACATTTGCTACCAAACATTCTAAAGTAGCTTACTACTGGAATCTTATCAGTCCAATACTCACGAGGAGTTTTGTCTTTTCCTTTCTTGATAAGTACCCAGTTCATTGTGTATACTGCAGTGCTCAACGCTTCTCTCTAGAAGGTGTGAGCAACTTTTCCTTGGATTAGCATAGTTCTAGCTGTTTCAACCACAGTTTGGTTGTTTCTCTCTGCTAAGCCATTCTGCTGTGGAGTTCGGGGGGCAAACAGTTGCCTCTTGATGTCGTTCTCTTCACAATATTTGTTGAATTCACTGAAAGTGAACTCACCTCCTCGATCAGTTCTAAGGCATTTGATTCTTCTACCACTTTCCTTTTCTACCAATGCTCTGAAAGCTTTGAACTTTCCAAAAGCTTCAGACTCATCCTTTAAGAATGTGACCCACATCATTCTTGAGCAATCATCAATTAGAATCATGTAATACCTATCTCCCTGCACACTCTTAGATTTCATAGGGCCACACAAATCAATATGCACAAGATCAAGTAAATTGTCAACAGTGAAGGATTTACCTTTGAAAGTTGAGGAAGACATTTTCCCAAGTTGACACTCCTTGCACAAAGGATTTTCCTATTTGCTCAGCACCGGCAATCCTCTGACTGCCTTGGTCTTGCTGGCCTTCACAATGTTGTTAAAATTTACATGGTAGAGTCCCCTATGCCATATCCAACTATCATCAAATTTAGCCATAAGACATGTACTTACATTTGCATCTAGCTGAAATAAGTTGCCTTTGGTCTGCATACCGGTTGCCATCAATTCACCATTCTTTCCTTTGATTTTGCACACTCCCTTTCTGAATTTCAGAATGAGCCCATTATTATTCAACTGGGCAACACTTAATAGATTATGTCTGAGACCTTCCACCCAATACACATTGTCATCACTACTCTTTCCATTCAAAGAGATGGACCCTCTTCCTTTAACCATACATGGTGCATCATTATCAAAACGAACCACACCACCATCATATTCTTCCAAAGATAGAAACTTGCTCTGATCACTAGTCATATGGTGAGAACAAACACTGTCAATAATCCACTCATTGGAATTATCAAAGCGGGAGACAAGAGCTTTCTTATCTGACACATATTCCTTTACTGCAACAAACACAATGTCTTCATTCTCTTTGTCTTTTGATTCCTCATCTGTGACACCTTCATCAACTGCAACAAAGCAGTTTCGTCGGTTTCCTCCTTTGAATTTCTTGAACCTCTCCGGTTTATCCTTTTTGTCACCATTAGGATAGTTTATAGCAATATGTCTTATCCGGTTACAAGAAAAACATTTCAAAGGGAGCTTACCTCTTTATTTACCAGTTCCTTTTGGAAGTTTCCTGGCAAGAAGAGCTTCAAATTCCATCAAGATCTCCTCATCATCCATTTCTCTGCTTTGTCTCGGTTCACCACTGGTGCATGCTTCCTTTCCTTTTCTTGATGATACAACAGAGGCTTTAAAAGTCGATTTAGTCTTTTGAACACTGCCATCGAAACTATTTAGTTCATAGGCTATCAACTTTGCAATGATGGAGTCAAGAGATACCTTGGTCTTGTCTATTGATCTCAACTCCTGAATAGCAGCAACCCTTATTGCATAGACTGGTAACAAGGATCTCAGAACTTTGCTTACCACAGTGGAATCTTCCATTTTACCACCTGCACTTTTGATATCCCCAACAACAGTTTTGATTCTTATTCCATACTATTGATTGGTCTCACCTTCAACCATTCGCATGTCTTCAAATTTCCCTCTGAGACTTTCTTCCTTAGCTTGTTTTACATGCTCATCACTGTAGGATTTGAGAAATACAAATCCACAGAACCCAAAGAAACCTGCATGCAAGAAACCTGTCATAGAGAAAAAGAGAGAACGAACAAGGGTTTTGGCTCTGACAAAGTGAAAAGATTTATTATCAGATAAAAATGAATCAAGAATATCACAATAATACAAGAGATCAATCCTTATAAAGGAGATCAACACCGAAAGGAAAACCTAACCCTAAGGTGAGAGCATTTAATAATTAAATATTAATTATTAAATGACTAATATATGCATAAAGTGAAATCTTAAGAGGAGAGTAAAGTTAATTAATTACTTTACTCTAACACCCCCCCCTTAAGATGAGCTACAATGCAGCTACAAACAATGCAGAAGAAAGCAAAGGAACTACAATGCAATAAAGGGTCCTGGCAACAAGGCCTGATCAGGTACCCGAATACAAGAAAATCTCTATAAAACGGAGTAAAGGAGAAAACCCAGTGGGAAAAAACTCCTCTCCAAAAAGGGATAAAGAATCATGCTGAAAAGAAAACATGAAGGAAGGAAGGCCTCACTGAGACCCCCCAAGGACAACTTCCTTCACCCCAAGCATGGAGCGCAACTGAAGATAGCGCGGAGATGCCAAAGGTTTAGTGAAGATGTCTACAACCTGCTCCTCTGTAGGAATGTACTCCAAGATGAGAGAACCATCCTGAATCAACTGCCTGATGAAGTGCTGTGGATTTCAATGTGCTTTGTCCGCTGATGCTCCACTGGGTTGCAAGAAATGTGAATGGCACTCTGATTGTCACACCAAAGAATAGTGGGACAATCTGGATGAAACCCAAATTCTGTCATCAACTGTCGAAGCCATAAAACCTCCTGACTGGCTAACACTGCTGCTCGGTACTCAGCCTCTGTAGATGATAATGCAATAGCAGACTGCTTCTTGCAAGACCATGTGATAGGACCAGAACCAAGGCAAAAAACAAAGCCAGAAGTAGACTTCCAATCATTGACATCACCAACCCAATCGGAGTCAGTGAAGCCAATGATGTGAGGGGATCCTGAAGTGTAGTGAATGCCATAATGAGTGGTGCCCCGAATGTACCTCAAAATATGTTTGGCTGCTTGCCAATGGCTCTCATGAGGATCATGGGAGAACCGAGAGACAAGGCCAACCGCAAAGGAAAGATCAGGATGAGAATGTGTCAGGTACAACAAACTGCCAACCAACTGCCTGTATAAAGTGGGGTCTACTGAAGGAGTAGAGCAAGTGGAAGACAAAACAACACCTGTCTGAAATGGAGTGGGGGCAGACTTGCAATCAAGCATGCCAAAGCGCTGAAGCATATCAAGAGCATACTTCTCCTGAAATATGGAAATCCCATCCAAAGACTAAATAACCTGTAGACCCAGAAAGAAGTGCAAGAGACCAAGATCTGTCATCTCAAACTGCTCCATCAAAGCTCTCTGAACACTCTGAATCATGGAGGATGAGATCATCTACATATAGCACAAGAATCAAAAGATCACCCTCCTGACGCTGAATATACACTGTGTGATCGGAATGACAGCGTGTGAAGTGAGAGGAAAGCAAGAAAGAGTCCATCTTCTCATACCAAGCCTGAGGGGCTTGTTTGAGACCATACAATGAACATCGAAGTCTGCAAACCAAAGAAGTGTCCTGCACAAATCCTTGAGGCTATTCCATATAGATCTCCTCATGTAGGTCTCCATGCAAGAAGGCACTCTTCACATCCATTTGAAACACTGTCCATCCTTGTGAAGCTGCAAGTGAAAGTACCAAGCGTATAGAATTCATCTTGGCGACAGGAGCAAAGGTCTCAGAGTAGTCAATATCTTCTACCTGAGAAAACCCCTTTGCAACAAGACGGGCCTTATACTTATCAATAGAACCATCTGCAACATACTTGGTACGATACACCTACTTGCACCGAACCAACTTTCTTCCCTTAGGAAGAGGACAAAGATCCCAAGTATGATTCTTCATCAAAGAAGAATACTCCTCATCCATGGCCCTATCCCACTCAAGATGTCCTGTCGCCTCTGAAAACTTTTGAGGGTCATCTGAAATGGCATGACTCAAAAGACTAGAACCAGATGTCTGAGCACGAGTGTGACGAGTATCTGAAGGATCACCTGCCAAAGAACCAGCTGCATCAACAGTATCACGGGCCCACCTTGGCAAAGACAAAGCAACTGGTGGTGGTGGAGAAGGTGGATCATCATCTACATCATCCTCAAGAGATAAGTAATCCTCAAGAGATGAAGAGGAAGGAGTAGGCAATGAGGGAGAAGCTAATGATGGAGAATCCATCTGAGGATAGCTCTCATCAAACTGGACATCCCGTCGAAACAAGACCTCTCTAGAATCAGGATCAAACAACCTGTATGCATTAACATCCTCACAGTAGCCAACAAATATGAGTGGTCGGCTATTCCTCTCCATGGCTGTCCGCTGAGCATCAGGAATAAATGCCCAAGCCTCACTACCAAAAACTTGGAATATAGAAACATTAGGCTTGACATGGGTCCAAGCCTCCTCAGGAGTCATATGTCGCAATGCCTTATGAGACATCCGATTCTGAATATAATTGGCATAATTGACTGCCTTAGCCCAAAATGAAGAACTCATAGCTCGAGACTGTATCATACAATTTGCCATCTCCCGTAAGGTCCTGTTCTTTCTCTTAGCAACACCATTCTGCTAAGGGGTGTAAGGAACGGTAAACTGATGTTGTAAACCATGCTCAGTGCAAAAATCTTTGAAAGCCTGATTAACATACTCCCCCCCATTATCTGTGCGTATCCTCCTGATAGAAAGTCCAGATTGCTTCTCCACAAATATCTTAAAAATCCTGAATGAGTCAAAGACATCAGACTTGTACTTAAGAAAGTACACCCATGTACGTCTGGAGAAGTCATCAATAAAAGTGAGCACATAACGGGCCCCTGAAAATGAAGGAGTCAGAAAGGACATAAGATCACTGTGTACCAACTCTAGGGCTGCCCTAGCACGAGAGGCTCGACCCTTAGGAAAAGGATCTCGATGATGTTTGCCAAGGACACAACCATGACATACACCATCAGTACAAGAAATCTGTGGAAGCCCAATCACAAGTGCCTGTGTACTCATCTGCTGTAGATATCTGTAATTGACATGGCCAAAACACTCATGCCAAAGCCTGCTCACTGAATCTGCATGTGCTATAAGAGAGGAACCAACAGTGTCTGAACTCTCAAAGCCATCAAAACTATATAAGTGAGATGCAGAATCCACACTCCCAGTAGCCACAACCAAGTCAGGATCATGAAGATCTCAAATAACCACATCATGAGGTGAGAACTCAACTGTCTTACCAGAGCTAGAGTGGCAAATCTGATAAATGGATAGAAGGTTTGTCGAAATGTCAGGAACCAAAAGCACATCCTGAAGACAACCACCATCTAATGAAACGGTACCAGAACCCTGAACGGAAAGTTGTACTGAGTCACTAACTGCAATATGTTTAGTGCCGGTAGGGGCAAGAGCGGTGGCCAAATCCTCTGTGTGTGTCATATGGTGAGAGGCACCAGAATCTAGAATCCAAGTGGACGCTGAGGACAATGCTCGTGCAGAAAGAGCATGACCTTTCCCTGTGGGCTGTGAAGGAGGCTGAGGTGCACTGATATTATGTTGCTGCATGGCTTCCTCCAAAGCCTCTAAACGTTTCCAACACTTGGAAACGTGATGTCCTTCCTTGCCACAAAAACTGCAAGGATCACCTGATTTCTTCTTAGTCTTGGAGGAAGACTCACCAGACTTTGAAGATTTGCCCTGTTTAGAATTGGACTGTGGTTTTGAATCAAACTTAGGTGGTGGCTTGGAGGGATTCTCACTAGCCTCTAAATCTTTCTTAGGCTTCGATTTCTGCTTCTATTTTCCTTTGGAGGACTGGGCTACCAATGCTTGGTTCTGTGAACCTGAAAGTGAATCCAACTGCTTAAGCTTAGCTTGCTCACGAGTCAGACGATCACAAAAAACCTCAAAAGAAGGCATGACATGTCGAGCACCCAAGGCATCCATGGTGGAATAGAAGGTCGAAGAGAAGATCTGAAATGGACCCCGAAGCTTGGAGAGGATCAGGAAAATGCACTCTGTGTCAGTCTTAGTCTTACCACAACCCTGCAAGATAGATCTTTGTTGTTTGAACTTCATTAGAAAGTCCTCAATAGAGGGAAACGAATCAGGTACCAAGGAAGTTAACTCTGCCTCAAGCTGCAAAGCTCTGAACTCGTTGACAGTACCAAAAAGTCCATCAAACTTGGTCCAAATGGCTCGAGGAGTGAGACAACCCTCAAGATGAAACTGGAGACTGTCGGAAATGTGTAAAGCCATCAATCCCATAGCCTGATCCATATTGTTCCTGTGCTGCATAACCTCAATCCAACAAGACCATAACCCTCGAGACTGGAAAAGAGTCATCATGTGACCCTTCCAAGTGTGGTAATTATGCGGTGTGAGAGATTCAATAGGTCTATCTGCCATCTTGTGAATTGTGCCTCAACTGCTCTGAATTTTTTTGAATTATTATTAATTGGTCTTTCAAAACTAGACAGAAGATGCAGAAGGGGTTTGGTTGTTTTGTTTTGGTGTTTGTAGATTCTGGTTTTCTGATGTAAATAATATAAAGCAAGAAAAAACACCCCCCCACAATGCAAAAAACTAATCCCTAGTACAAACTGAAAGCCTGAAAATGATAGAAAGCAGTAACGGGTTGAGACAAAATTTTGAGCACCTAAAGAATTTACTGATGAAATAGACTATAGATCTAGAAAGAGCACAGAACCACCTTTTCGACGCCTATTCGCTTTCGAAAAACGGAGCAAAAACGAGCAAGTTATGCCCCTTGGAGTGTAAAAAGGCTCATCGGACTTTGACTGCAAAAAAATGCAATCAAACTAGAGAAATATGAAAAAATTCCTGCACCATTAGAACAGGCTTGGAGTCATCTTTCCAACGCCTATTAGTTTTTGAAAAACAGAGATCGGACGCCCGATTTATGCCCGATTTTGTAAAATAGCTCCAAAAAGGCCCAGATGGGCCCTTATAACCCTCAAGGGCTTAAAAAAATAGGCCCCTGGTCCGTTGGGTGACTAGGAGCAGGCGCAAGGGGTTGGTGGCACAGGGGCGGTGCGGCTGGTGCTGGCGGAGAGAGGGAGGCGGGCGGGCAGCGCAAGGGCGGCGCAGGGAGCAGCAGGCCGCTGGGCGACGCGGTGGTGGCTGCCGGGCCACGGCCGGTTGTTACCGCCGGCGGCGATGGCTAGGCAGTGGCCGCCAGGCTGCACACCGACGGCGCACACTTTAAACTGGCAGCACCCGATTTTAAAAAAATTGTTTTTTTTGTGTATGTGCCTCGAACTGCGTGCCCTAGGGTCGTACGGCCTTGGGGCAAATTTTTTTTGCCTTCTGGAGCAACTGTGTCCAAATCGCACGAATTTTATATGAAAATAGGGGTTTTTGGACGCTACGAGCTCAACGGTGAGGTCCGTTTGGGCTCAAAGTGCACCGAAAAAAAATATCCCCTATTCCAAAATAAAAAACAGAAGACAAACACAGATCTGATGCAACCAAAACCTAGATCTCAAAATCTTTCAAAAGTCTGAACAAGCTACAGCAGATATGGCTTTGATACCATGTAGGATTTGAGAAATACAAATCCACAGAACCCAAAGAAACCTGCATGCAAGAAACCTGTCACAAAGAAAGAGAGAGAACGAAACAAGGGTTTTGGCTCTGACAAAGTGAAAAGATTTATTATCAAAGAAAAATGAATCAAGAATATCACAATAATACAAGAGATCAATCCTTATAAAGAAGATCAACACCGAAAGGAAAACCTAACCCTAAGGTGAGAGCATTTAATAATTAAATATTAATTATTAAATGACTAATATATGCATAAAGTGAAATCTTAAGAGGAGAGTAAAGTTAATTAATTACTTTACTCTAACAATCACCACCATAGATACTCTCAAGAGTGTCCCATAATTCTTTGGGGAAGAGTGTCCCATAATTCTTTGGGGTTGTCCTTATCCTGGACATCAATAAACTCAATGTCGGATAAGTTGTTGATTAGGGCTTCCATGACTTGCCCATTCTCCTATATTTCTCTCTTTTGATCATCGGTGAGAGTATCGATAGGAATAACAAAGGCATTCTCAACATAGCTCCAATGTTGAGCACCCATGCTTCTGATGTAAATCTTCATTTTGTCCTTCCATATTTTGAAGTTATCTCTATTGAACTTTGGACCTTCCCTCTTCATCATTATAATAGGATCTTTTCCTCAAGCGATTAAGCTTACAACACAGAGGACCTAGAGGATGCTATGATACCAATTGATAACTTAATGAGGAATGATGAGTACTAAACCGGTACTGAGAGGGGGGGGGGGTGAATCAGTACAAGCAGAAATCACTTTCCTGAAACCGGTTAGTCAGCAGACACTATGCTTTGGCAGACAAACAGTAATACGGTCTTAAACAGAGAACAACCAGCTAAACTCAGAATAGCTAAGATAAGCATAAACCGGTTAACACTTATCTTTTCATACAATCCTAGAGCTACACTTCCATTTCACCCTTATGCATGAATAGGTAGTCAATCATCAGAAATACAATAACTAGTTCAACATGATTTACTATCAGACACAGATCACTTAAACCATCACATGAAAATTACTACACATAACACACAGATTTTTAATGTGGAAACCCAACTGGGAAAAACCATGGTGGGGATGAATACCCACAAATTGTTTTGAACTCTTTAGAAGTCCGCTCTATTAGGAGCCTAGTCCTATTAAAGACTTATTACAACAGGTTCTGTTAGGAACCGATCCTACTAGGGATCACCCGGTTAAGGGTTGAACCCTATTAAAGGTTACCTTATTAGAGGATTTTAAAGAACTCAATGAATTTGAGTCACCCTGTTAAAGGATTTTCAGTAAGCTGGTTAGAGCTACCCTGTTAAGGGATTTTCCAACTGTTGAGGTGGTTAAAGATCAATAGGTTTTACAATGATCTGGTAACAACACTCAATGCCAATGCAGATCCGCTTTAGCTCATCTTCACCTTCTGCACTTACACACTGCAGATATCACTTCTCTCCTCTGATCTGGCAAGAATCATGTATCACTTCACTTGGATACACACATACAACTTTTGCCAACAACTTCAGAAAGAAACACAACAACGACCTTATAGGAAACAGATAGGTCAGTAGCATAAACCCTAAACCCTAAACCTGTTAGGTTAAGCAATTCAAATGGTTCAATCCTGACCGTTGAACATATTGCATTAAATGCAATAGTCTTGAACTGATCTCAAGACATTCACCATCACTCATTTTCCATCGCTTAACCCATCATGCATTTGCACTGCTTCCAGACATCTCACATTCCTGAGGTAGAAGAGAACAATCTCCTTCATGCAAGATCCTTTGCGCGCACAAGGCTGACATGGCAACACAGTCTGTTCTTCGTTGCAATGCTAACTCATCACACAAAGTCACCGATTGAGTCACACAGGCTTGAAACTCATCAACCGAAAACCCTGAGACTACCAACCGAAAACCCTGAGACTGCCAACCGGTAGTCATACAAAGCTTCCATGTATCGGTTCTCATATCAACATGCCAATTCACCTTGAACAGACACACCGATTCACTTTGGCACACATACCGGTTCACAATGTTATACCAGTTCTCACATATACCAGTTCTTGGTAACATGTCGATTCTCTCTTCTTCAACATATTGACATCAATGACAACATACAATGTCATCATGTCCTCATACTGGTTCACATAATGCCAACAGTCGCGTCAATGTTGAATAGTGGCGCGTATGTGCCAGATAAAACTACATATAGGTGCTAGAGTCGTTCTGTGTTCAACAATGGCATGCATGTGTGTGTAAACACTTATGTGTCTGCAAAAGTGCGTATATGCAGGATCAGTGTGTATAGGAAGTCCCTTAGCATGCATATGTTAAGCAAGCAAAAAATTAGGATAAAAATCAACGACAATGTGATAAACATATGCCCCAACAAAGATAGGATTAAGGCAAGAATTAGTGGCAATGTGATAAACATGTGTGGCCAATTGGATAAATTGTCATGATGATAAACTACGACAGGTGCCCCTAGCAAGGATAGGATTAAGTGCAATGTGATAAACATATACACTAATAGTAATAGCACCATGTGAAAAACATAAGCACTAGAAAAATAGGACCAATGAGTAGCACCATGTGATAAACATAAGCACTACTAGGATAAACCTATAAGAGGGATAGAGGTGGCCAGACTAAGGCAAGAGCTATAAGAGGCCGGGGATGAGAGGGATAAATCCATTGAGAGATATATTGTTGCTGAGGAGGCCATCTAGATAGTGAGGGCCACACATCAAGGGGATGTAGGATTAGGTTACGCATATTGTCTTAGGGCCAAAGGGGAGATCAGTTATTGGAGGAACCTCTAAGAGGTAGCGGTTCCTCCTTACCTCTAGGTAGGGAGCTACAGGCAAACCTCACAGACTATGTCTAGGTGGGACATATAGAGGGCATCTAGCGGTGGAGTCATGGATCCCCCACCACCAACAAGGTCAGTAGGAGAGGTGTGATGAGATGATCTAGGAGCTAGGCCTTCAAGAGCTCAAATTCCATGGAGGCATGTTGGCTCTAAGGGAGGGAGTTCATCATAGCTCTCTTGAGTCCACTGTTGTACCAGTTTTTGTATGATGATAGACACCTTGGATATTTTGTAGTAATATGATTTTTGACATCATTTTATCATGACACATTATTTTTTATTTATATGCAAGAGATTATCTATTTTGGCAGTGACTATATGCACATGTATTCCTATGTGATGCATTTATGATATGTGATGTTATATGCTTTATGATATTTATGAGATGCATTTTACTTTCTATAATCTTATTTTATGTATGATGATGTTCTACCATGCAATTATTCTATGCAATGTCTTTATATGATCTACGATATGATGTTATGTATTGAGATACATTTATGATTCTATATGATTATGTCATGCGTGATGATGATGTAATGTTCCTATTTATGATAATACGGTTATCTCATGCTCTGATGATGTATGATAGATGCATGTATGACAATTATGCTTATATAATGTGCTAACAAGTGGTGTGTGCGGGATGTGATCTTAAGATTTGCATGCTTGTTATGTGATTATATGCAAACTAATGTATTGATTTGCAGGATGGATGTAAATATGATTTCTATCTATGATATGTATGATGCATACTAACATATGATGATGCAGATGATCACTAGATGAAATGCAAATGTTTTTGGTGTTTCATTATACTCAGTCATGTAATTTTGGACTACATGGAAAAAGGAAAGGACGATGGAGGACACACAGGAAAGCGGGATGGAAGGTAGAAGATATGGAGGTGAATGAGCTTCTTGTGCTATTATCATCATTGAGCTTATTATGGAAAATGTATTATGACCATCGAGATATAGGTTCAACCTAAATAGTCATTATATCATTTGCATGGAGATCAGACAATCATAGACAAGGAATGTCCCAGTTCACACTAGACTCACAATGTCCTCATATCCTTAGATGCACCATAGTATTACTAAGAGAAAATGCACAAACAATAAATAGGCAAACATACCCAATCCTCGCCTTTCTAGACAAAGACATCCTGGAGATAAAATCTCTAATTAGAGACATCCTAGAAAAGCTAAAACACATGTCACCACAGAAGATCAAATCAAAAGAAAATCAAAGACGGCACCAACATCAACTAAAATCCTCAAGTTATAAGTGTATCTTTCCACACATGTTAACATGTTTGATCTGGTCACAATGCTATCATCATGATAAAGGACAAATAATGTTGAAAAACATTGTTGTAGTCAAAGTCTACCGAAAGATTGATTTGTTGAAAGCTCATTACTGCTTGTGTCTCATCTGAAATTGACCTACTACATGAAACCGATACTTTATTGCACAGAAGAGCAAAAAACATTATTATGGATTGGTGATTCAAGTGATCTTTATTTGTGGACTATGCATGAAAAGAAGGAAGGAATGAAAAGATGATGCTCCTCAAAATATGTGATGCCAAGGACCCACTTCCATCGCTAGGTTTAGGATATGCCCCCGGTTGTAGATAGGACCTGATTTATTATGGGTGAAAAGAAAGGGTGGAAAGGGGTTTTATTATGGATGATGAACCAATCTCAGGTAGATCAATAACAAGCCATGATGGGGATGGAAAATTTTATTATGGAATGATAGGTTGTGAGTGTGTTCAAAGTGAAAAGGTGAAATTGAGTCTTGAAGGAGGGAGGAACAAAAGTATCTACGCATGGCACTAGTAACCCGGTTTTCACCATGGTACTTGTCCAGGGTGCCACCAAAGTGGATTTCACCATTGAACAATTTATTTCTCTTTACTTTTTTTTAATTTTTCAATTTTTTTTTGTGTCAAAAGGTGCCTATTTGCCAAGTTTTCACCAAAGTGACAAAAAAAAATCATTTTTTTTGTATTTTTTATATTTTTTTCTACTTTTGATTAGGATACTCTGAAAAGCTATGTACAAAACCTATGAAGGTGAATGTTGTTTATAGGATCATCCAATGGTTCTCCTTCTGGTGTTGGTAACTAATATGCACCTGATCCATAGACTATTGTGATGACATAAGGCCCAAGCCAATTTGGTTCAAACTTGCCCCTTTTCTCTCTATCCCGTTGATTTTTGGGGTTTTCTCTTAGGACCAAGTCACCCACTTCAAATGTGTGAGGTTTCACTTTATGATTGTAACTACGCATCCTACCTTGGTTTCAAATGATTGAATGCAATTTGTCGACGCTCATCTAACAATTCCAAATCTTGCAAGCAAGAGACCCTGTAGTCTTCGTCATTGATAAGATCGTTTAAGGAGACCAGTAAAGATGGTAACTCGACCTTAGTGGACAATATGGCTTTAGCACCATAGACAAGTGAATAGGGAGTAGCTCCAGTAAGTGTGTAGACACTTGTATGATAGCCCCATAGTGCGAGATTCAGTTGGATGTGCTAATTGCGACCAACGTCATCAACTATCTTTTTAAGAATTTTTAGGATATTTTTATTAGACGCCTCAGCTTGACCATTATCTTGGGGTAATATGGAGTGTAAAAGTGATGATGGATATGGAATCGATCATAAATCTTGCTGACAACTTTATTTTTGAAGGGACACCCCATTATCTACGAGGATGGAAAGAGGAGCACCGTATTGGCAAATGATATAATTAAGGTTGAAAGTTGCAATCTGCTTACCGGTGACTTGGGTGAGAGGGACGACCTCAATCCAATTTGTAAAATAATCAATGACTGTGATAATTAATTTATGACTATTGGAGGATGGAGGGTGAATCTTGCCCACGAGATCGAGTCCCCACTGACAAAAGGGCCATGGAGTAGTCATCGGTTGAAGTTCCTCTGCTGGTGCATGGATAAGGTCTGCATAAATTTGACATTGCTTACATTTTTTGACAAACTGGTATGAGTATTTCTCCATTGTAGGTCAGTAATAACCAGTCCTCATAAGTTTCTTAGCCAAGGTTGGACCACTAGAGTGAGCCCCACATATACCTTCGTGGACTTCACGTAATGCAATTTGAGCTTCGTCACTTTCTAAACATCTAAGAAGAGTACCATCGAGACCCCCTCAATAAAGTGTGTTGGCTATGATGACGTAATGGGAGGATCGACAAATGAAGGTATGGTATTTGTTATTGGAAAGGTCAGGTGAAAAGGTGTTATCGCGAAGGTAGGTAAAAATGTCATCTTACCAAGGGGAATCGAGACCAACACATATTAATTCAGATGGAGTGATCTCATATGCAAGGACCAAAATATTATCCACCAATAACTCACAACGGGTCTCATTTTGTGGAATGCTGATAGGAGTCAATGATGGTCATGGCATCTGCAGTTCAATTGTTTTCTCTTGGTATTTACTCAAAGACTGTCTCTGTGAAGTACTTCTTGAAGTCATCCACCATTTTCTTGTAGGGCATGATTTTTTCATCTTTGGTTTGGTAATCATAATTTGTTTGACTAATCACAAGTTGAGAGTCTCCAAAAATATGAAGTTCTTGGATTTTTCACTGAACTGCAATCTGCAGACTTGTTGTCAATGCCTCGTATTCTACAATATTGTATGTGCAAGGGAAAGATAGTCTATATGATTTATGAATAGAATCCCCTTGAGGTGTGATGAAGAGTATGTTTGCTCCTACTCCATGTTGTGCATATGAACTATCAAAGTATAGTTGCCATAATCTAGATTTTGTCACTGTGAAGATGTATTCATCCGAAAATTCTAATACAATAGGAGAATCACTGATCATTGGTGTGTCTGCAAATTGATCTACAATGACTTGTCCTTTGATATCCTTTTTGTCTACATACTCAATGTCGAATTCACTTAACATCATGACCCACTTAGTCAGATTGCTTATGAGAGTTTCTTTGTTGAGTAAATACTTTAATGGAATAATTCTTGCTACAAGCTTTGTTTTATGAATTATCATATAATGACGTAACTTTTGTGAGTAAAAAAATTACGACAAGACACATGTGCTCAATTGGAGAATAATTAAGCTCATATCCAACCAATGTGTGGTTGATATATTTTTCTTCATGGTCTTGTTGTGCCAAGAGTGCCCCTAGTGTTGTCATCTCTGTTGATATATAGAGTAACAATGGTTTTCCTTAGATTTATGGCACAAGCACTAGTGGATTCAAGAGATAGTCTTTGGGAAGTTAAAAACCTTGTTGGCATTTGTCATCCCACTTATACTTGATGTTCTTGTGGAGTAAATGTTGAAACGGATGACACTTATCTATGAGCTATGTTATGAATCTACGAATTGATTGGAGCTTTCCTTGCAATTATATAAGTTGACTGATGTCCTTAGGAAGAGGCATCTCTAAAATTGCTCTGACTTTTTCTAGATTTGCTTCAATATCTCGTTGCAAGATAATGTTTCCTAGGAGTTTCCTGGAGATCACCCCAAAGACACACTTCTTGGGATTCAATCTGACTTTGTCCTTATCCAAGTGATAAAAAACCATTGCTAAGATATCCAAATGTTCTTCTCTTGTAATTGATTTGCTTAAAAGGTCATCTACATAATCCTCCATGGTAATATGCTTTATGTCATGAAAGATTGTTGTCATGGCTCTCTGACATGTGGCACCTGTGTTCTTTAACCCAAAGGGCATGACATTCCAACAAAAGGCACCCCATGGACATGTGAATGTTGTCTTTTGTCGATCTTCAGGTGCTATCTTAATCTAATTGTACCTGGAGAATCCATCCATAAGTGATAACATTTCATGGCCTGTTGTGAGATTGATGACTAAATCAATGTTTGGCAATGGGAAGTCATCCTTGGGACAAGCCTTGTTGATGTCTTTGAAATCTATACATATTCTTATATTTCCATCTAGTTTGCTGATAGGTACAAGATTGGAAATCCATTTGAGGTAATCATTTGGTTTGATGAAGCCAACATCGAATAACTTTTCAAGCTCAACTTTCACTAGTAATGCCACCTATGGATGCATCTTATGCAATTTATATTTGATAGGTTTGGCACCTGGAGTAACTGTCAAGTGATGCGTAACCAAATCAGTATCAATTCCAAGCATGTCTACATATGACCATGCAAAATTTATTTGTCTCTCTGTGAAGAACTTTGTGAATATTAGTTGCTCAATTTTTGTCGATGAGTATGCAAGAAAGATGATGTGCGGTACCTCTCTTGTCCATATGTTTGTTTTTATAGTTTTTTTTTATCAACGTAGATGAATTCTTGATATGATGTCATGGGGAGAGTATCAAACCTTCCATCCTTTGGCACCTCTGAGAGGTTTTCATCATTGGATGTGTCCTTTCTTTTTACTTTTTTGGGGTCAGAAAGCGCCAGAGTGTGGTTTTCACTAAAAGACCCATTATTAATATTTTTGCGACTGGAAGGTTTGGCACCCTCTCCAAATCATGTCACATTGTTGATTTCAATGGTGTATCCTACTTTATGGTCCCCGAGAGGGAGATCATATCTATAGGTAATCAATGAAGGCCTCATCATTTTGGAATGTATCAAGTTGTGGAGGCCCTTGTTGGTCCCAGTCAATGGGTTGCAGATGAATGAGGGGAAGATCATCAATATGTTCAAAGTCAGTAGGTGTAAGGGTAAAGACAAAATAATCTTAGGGTATGTCAATGAGGTCATTGGGGTCATCACTAGTACTCTCTTCATCAATATCAGTCATGAACATATCTAAATCAACATCACTAGAAGGACAGTCAGCAACGAAGTTCTCACTTTTCATGATTTTCGCCTAGAGCCTTGAGATGTAGAGGGTTCAGGATCCCACAAAGTCTTTATCAGTGCATCATCACTTCTTGAAATGTAGAACTAGATGATGTTGCTTTACCAACTTTGAATAGCTCTCTAAATTTCTCTTACTCAATAGGTTCGCCAGGTTATCTGAAAGTTTCTGTAAGCTTGTAATCACTAGATGATTTATCGAAACCCCAGTCCCATTCATTTGAATCTATAAAATAGCACCTCTCTTTTTTTTGATGATAAGTGGAAGGGAGATAAGTAATTTGCAATGTTGCTTGGGAATCAAGACCACATAATCTCAATGGTGCAAAACCGAGTCCTTTTGTCTGTTGTTTATTTGGTACTAACTCGGGTTGTAATGGTTCCATAATACCTTTCTTTTTTAGGCCCAGAGGACCTTTTCCATCATATCCCATCTTTTTTATAAACTTGAAGCCTTTTCCATAGTTCTCAACTGGTATTGTGATGTGGTATTGATTAGGTTGTTCTCCTGGTTCCTTACAAAGAATCTTGTAGCTATCTTCTTCTTCCATTTCACCCCATCTCTTGAAAGTAGTGGGATCCCATTTTATGGTGATTGTTGATATTTTCTTGGAAGGATGTGGTCTACAATAATTCTTAGGAGAGTCCATTATTTGTCTTATATACATGGTTTGATTTAAATTATATTCTCTCATGCCTTTGTCCTTGAATTGCCCTTTAATCTCTGCTTGCTTTGAAGTTGAGGCTTTTAACGATTCTGCATCAATGTATGTCGAATATGGAATAGCCTCTCGATTGATTAGAACTATTATTTCAGGTATTGGTTGAAGATTGTTGCAATATATATAGGATCACCTTTAACTGTTACTTTGGTTCCATTGTGTGGGAATTTAATACACTGATGATAAGTTAAAGGCACTGCTCTCATTTTATGTATCCATAGCCATCCCAAAAGTATATTGTATGTGAGATCAAGATCAAGGACTTGGAAAACCACATCCTTTGTTACTGGCCCAACTCTTAGAGGTAAGGTGATGATTCCTTTTGAGGAGCGTTATTCATCATCATATGCCTTTATGGTAATCTTCTTTTTTGAATCCATAACATTTTCAGAGTATCCCAATTGTATGATAGCTTTCAATGTACAAATATTGAAATGTGCTCCTCCATCTATCAAGACTCATTTTATGTGGTGTTTATGGAGGAAATCTTCAATGTAAAGTGGTGTATTGTGTGGTTGTTATGGAGATGTGTCATCTGCTTCGGTGAATGTAAGGCAATGGGGGTAGAAAGGTGTCCACCATGGCTTGAAACTAGCCCACATTCAGATTTGTAGGAATAAATGTCTCTCTCAAGATTTTGTCCAAAATAGCCTTATGTGAGGGTGAATTGCACAAAATCTCAAGGACCAAAATAAGAGTGAGTGTCTTTCCTAATTTGTCTACAAGGTCATATTGGCTATCAGATGAAGATGAAGTTGTTTTGGGTGCAACACCTTGTAAAGTAACTTTTACCTTGTCGAGTGGTAACATTGCATTTGGGGGCTTTGCCTTTGATGGTTATGGTAGACACATGGTTGTCCAATTCTAAAATATGGTTGACAGTATAATCATGGGACATATTAGTATAATTGGCATTACTGTTTGTTTTAGGGGATTTTCCCTTATCATGTTTTAGAAATGGTTCCTTGAACATTGCATGTCCTTCATTGGAAGTATGACCATCAACTTCTATCGTGCCATTTTCAATAAGATCTTGAATGAGATTCTTCAATTTATTACAATTGCTAGTCTTATGAACCTTGCTATTATGATATTCCCAAAATTCATCATCATTCCACCATGTAGGCTTTACTCTTGGTTCAAATGGTTGATTATCTGATAATTTAATGAGCTTATTGGCAACCAACTTCTTCAATATGGTTTCAATTGGTTCTCCCAAAGTTGTGTACTTCCTTGGAGGTCTTGGTGCTCTTTGTGTATTCACTTGATTGTTGGATGAACTAGCACCGGGGAAATTTATCTTTGGTTTGACCACATTAGCATCCACTACCCCATCATTAATGATATTTTTTTTCTGTGTTCCAAAATTGGGGCTTGTCCTTCCCATTGGGATCATTGTTGTTCACTTTAAATAACTTAACGATGCCTTTCCCAATGAGGACCTTCTCAATTGTTAAACCTTTTTCAATCATTTCCTTGAAGGTAGGAAAACAATATTTTAAAGGTTTATATCTAATTTATTTGTTCACATTTTGGGTAAACATCTCAACCATTTGTTTTTATGGAATTTCATATGAGCAACGACTAGCCAAACTTCTCCATCGTTGTAAGAATGATGCGAAAGACTCTATTTTTCTGCTTTATGTTACATAAAGTGGTCACTGATATGTTGGTTTCAATGTTGTATGAGAAATGTTGTACAAAGGCCTCTACCAATTCACCCCATGACTTGATCCTAGGCGAAAGTTGTGAAAAACATTCCATAGATTGTCCACCTAAACTTTGTGGAAATAGTCTCATTAAGTGGGATTCTTCTCTTGCCACCTCTATGCAGGCCTTGAAAAACTCTCTAATGTGTGCCTTGGGATCTCCTTTTCCTTTATACTTGTCAAACTTTGGTGTCATAAAATGAGGAGGAAAAGGAGACATCGGTATGCTTCTATCATACGGATAAGGACATATGTCATTAATTGTATAGTTCTTTGTTGGTGTTTGCATACTCGCTATATGTTGTTGTAATTCCATAATCTGTTGTTGCAAATCACTTATAGGTGGTGTCTTATCTCTTTTAGTTATTCTCATGCTTGATTCACCGAGAGGAGGAGGGATGTAATGCATGCAAGGGTGATATTGGTCATAGATATGCTCATATGGGAGAGGGACATAGTTTTTGTAAGAGCCACTTGGTATGGTATTATAACGAGGAGCACTAGGCCTATGATGAATGTATGTGTCATGACCATGGGCATAATTGGTATTGTAAGTTTGATCTTAAGAATTTCCCCCAAATCCAATACGTGGTTTTTTTGCATAGGGATTGACATGATCTTGGGTAGTTTCTTGTTGTTGAGCATATGCATTGACATTCCTCCGACCTTGGAGAGGATGAGCATGGGGTTATTCATGAGTGTTTCTAGCATCATTGGTATAAGCATGAGTATCAGTCACTTCAAGTTTTTAAAAAAGTTTGAGGGCGACTCAGGCATGGTACACTCACATCTATTTCCACCATCATGACCACTAGCATTAGCTTGATTGAGATCCTCTTCCAAAATTGGTGACACATCAAAGTCATGGGGTAGTCTTGCATCACTTTGAATAAACAATTGTAGGAAGTATTGACAATCTCTTCTCATGATTTCTTCAGCCACTATATTAAATCACACATCAGATATGGTGTCTTGAATGTTTGTTGTAGCAATGGAATCATTGTCAATATCTGGTGGATTACTGTAATTCTCAAAAGATTGTGAGTTGTAAAATTCATCTCCATCAAACTCATATGTTTCCATGTTTAGATATTGTTCAGCTTCTTCAACTTGTCTTCTAATCCTTTGTGAATGGGTTTCAACCATAAAATACCTTGGCTAAAATGGAGGATGTAAGAAATGTGAAGACTACGAAAGACCAAGAGGGTATGAAATGGAAAATAAATCTAGTGTTGTCTTGAAATGTCCCAAAATATTGTTCCAAGATAAATGTGATGATATAAAGCAAGGTGTGTCTTCCTAGGAGATGATGGACTCCTAATTAGGTAAGTTGACCTTAACTAGAGATGCCCAAATGGTACCCAAAATGATAAATTTGATGTGGGAACCACCTAGAAGTGTAATGTAATGTGTTTGCAAGATATGATAGGGACTACTAAACAACCTTTTGACTTTTATTGAAAAGTGTGAGAGAGGATTGTGAAGTCTAATTTTTTTTGAAAGTGGATGAAAAGCCTAGACCAGATGATAGTTGACCTAAATGGAATCGTAGGGAATCAAACTTAAAAGCTCTTATAATCTTAGAAACACAGACATAGTATGAGTTCACAGATGTAGTATTAAAGTCTAGTTATGCAGTTTCACAGTTGCAATGTAATTCTTAGTTTTGCTCAAATATGCGGTATAAAGTTGTAGATATGTGTCAATAGATGACACAAACGTGGTTTAACTATTGACAATGTTTTCTCAATTGTTGTTTAGATATGCGCCAGAAAGTAACACAAACACAATAACATGATACACATACGCGATTTCAATGTTGACAATATTTTCTCATTTCTGTCCAAATATGTACTAGAAAATAACACAGACACGACAAGACCTGTCAGATATGCATTGGAAGTAAACATAAATGCGACTAGAGAGATCATATACATGTTGGAAATAAACACATGCGTTTCTTTCAAATTTTTTATTTTTGTCCAAATTTTGCAATTGTTGATAAGTGACCAGATCTCAATGTTGATGTTTTTGTGGCAAGAAAACACGACAAGCAGTGCAAATGTGTATATTCTATAGGCCAAAATAGCCTAGTTTCCACGAGTCTCAACACAATAAAAAACACTTGAAAGAATGCACAACCTAGGCTTGGAAAGAGGATACTACTTGTTGAGTCCCCACTTGGATTTCTCCAAATACTAAAACAAGGTGGATAGAAAAAGACTTGGTGGCACTGACTCCCCCACCACAACACTCACTTCTCAAGAACGCCAAAATTTCATACCCTGAAGATCTAGAGATCTTATGAATCGACAGATATCTATATCAACAATAAGTAGTAGCTTCATTGTTGTCTTCTCACTTCTCAAGAACGCTTCGAAGGTTCAACCTCCTGCACCAACAAGTAAATATGGATTTTGGGCAACTAAAACAATTGGTGTCTAGTAATGTTTTGGGGTATACTGGTGGTCATAGATGCGACAAATCACTCAATTAAAAGGCATCCTTGCCCTTTCAGATTTTACACATCACAAGGATACTGGAGGAGACATCTATTTGAATAACACATCGACACCAGGTGATAAGTGACTTTCATCAAAACCATAATTATTTATATAGAAGACCAAAACAAAGTACCACTTGGTTCGTTCCCTCACACCTGGCCTTAAGGGCTTCTTGGGAGGCAGACCCTCTAAAAGACAACAACAATTTATCTTACACCCAAGGTCCAATGGAAGGTGAGGGGAGAGGATGCTTTAGTTATCACACTTGGGTTTTAAACAAAAATGTGCCAAAAGCACAAGACACTTCAAACTAATTTCATTTACCCCTAATGAAAATCATGTGAGCCTAATTAAATTAGAAAATGACAAACACACACTTAAATTACCCCTGCAAGCAAATGATTAGTAGTTTCAATGATTACCCCAACCTGCAAGCAAAATTGTTAAGTTAATTTTAGAAATCCTCAAAACAAAATGTGAAAAAGGGCCTTCGACAAAACAATAGAGACAACTACACCACTTCGTTAGGCCACGAGGTTTAAGACAAAAAGAAAACTAAATCTAAAATTTAACCCTAATTGAAAGACAAAAGGAAAATCCAAAAAAATACAGGCGCTTTTATACTCGACACAGATGCAAAAAGACTCAAACTGAAACCTATCAAAAACGTACAACCTACAAAAACATATATGCGGTAGAAAAGATCACATGCACGACATAAAATATCACATACACGACAATAACTAACATATATACGATTTCAAAGAACACAAATGCAAAAAGATAAACTGATAAACAACTGTCATATCCAAGAACACAGACGCGATAACATGATACGAATATGCACCAGAAAGAAATGTATACTCACCGATATGATGCCCAAATGCAGGAAGATGATGCACATATGCAATAACAATGTGTAGATGCAATTATGATAAAACCCGCAAAATAGAAAATCGACAAAAACATAGATGCAACAGGACAATGCAAAAACACGATTTTGGCTTGGAATCATCACTAATATGATATGCAACTTGACAAAAAGACTTAAAAATGCAAAATGATGTTGGAAAAAGGGAGGAAGGTTCCACCAGGCATGCCAAAATGTATATAGTGAAAATGGGATGATTAAACTATTGTAAAACCAAATGAGATTCAACCACATAAAAACCTTAGTTCTACAAATAAAATCCACCATACACCAATGAAGAATCTAAAACATGCAAAACATTAAAATATGAAAGATTATACCATTCACGTGCTTAGCAGGGTTTGATCTCTATTATTTTCTATCTCCATTGATCTTGTTTGATATGGTTGTTCTCTAATTTCGTATATGCACTAGAGCTCAACAAAAAATGGATTATGGTTGTGTAGACACTTGATTATCTGATCACACGGAGGTTGATTAGATGCATTAGTTAGGGTTTTGCAAGGATGAAGTAATCCTCTTATATAGAGAACACCTTAGGAAATGGAGAGATAGGATTAAGAGGTGAAAAGATAAATGGTCGGCTAGGATTAAAGAGTAGGTATATAAAATGGGAAAGTATTAAAGAGTTGGTTAAAGGTAAATCAAGAGATGAATGATGAGTGCCATGTAGAGAAAAAGCTAATGATTTAATTAAATAAATAAAACTTTATTTAATTAATAGAAGTGGAACCAATTGAATAAATAGAATATTTATTTAAATAGGGAAAGGCTAGAAAAGGCTTACTGAATTAGTTAACTAAATAAAATATTTATTTAATTAGGCTAGGCCATTGATAAAGATCGAACATATTTGAACCTTGTAAGTCATAATGATCTATAAAACATTATGGCCCTTTGATCTCATAATAAAAAGTGTCTAAAAAAAAATGCATTCAATTTTAATCTCCATCAAACAAATATAACAAATATAATACTTTTGAAAATATAATAATTCATTTCAAAGCAAAAAGGGAGTTGAGATTAACTGTGTTCTAAAAATTTATAATCGAGGATAGAAATTGATTTCTAAATGTTTTAGAGGATCCATAATCTACCTAAATGACAACATTCTTGACATAATCCAATTTGTTTAAATATTTTTTCCTAGTAAGCAAAGAATAATATAATGGACATAATAAGAAGAAAGATATCATATGAAGAGCACAATTATAATTCTTCTCCGTATCTTAATTTTCATTTAACTTTACTTTCCATGTTTATAAATATGTTAAGACTTTGGTATATCTAATTATATCTTTGAGATCACTATAGTGATAGAGTTAAAGAATACTAGTTGAAAAGTAATGTATGTCACTCAAAAATAGCTTCTTTCTACCTTCAAATAACATTTGAAGTAATACATTTTAATAGTTTTCTAGTAGTTTTAAAGGTATTATTTATATAATAGTTTAAATATGAATCATTATTAAAATTTTAATTACTTAATTATTGGTATGGAAATATCTAAAATAATGTCATAATAAATATTAAGACTATACCTGGTGCAGTCGCCATTTAGGAGGGATCTCAAAGAGATCAATCTGGACCGGGCAACAAGAGTAAACACAATGAAAACAAGAGGATATGATGGAGGAAATGTAGAACTAAATGAATTAGATCATAAAAACTAATTACAAATAATTGGTAACATCCAGGATACAAGATTCAGCTCACTGGCCTGCTACATACATGCTCAATTACATAATCAGTCAACTTCTAACCTCTAAATCTTAAGATATGTCTTCTATGTTCTCGTTAATGAATTATGATGATAAATTACATTGATTTATATGGTTAAGAGGGATTCAGATCGACCCAAGAGGGATCAAATGCCAAAGAACAAGATCAAACGTGTAAAACCACTAGGTTGGCCTCCGCCAAAGAGATTCCTCCAGAAAATCCAAAGGATGAAGTGCAGATCAGAGGGAAGGTCAGCCACACACCAAGGAACATTAGAATCAATGAATTGGGGCTCTGCAAGCTATAGAAAGGATCCACAAGATTCACCAAAAGAAAAACAGGTCCAAGTGGTTTCGATTTTCTAAGCCATAAAACTGTCTCGAAATCCGGAAGCGATAACTTGCCAGAAAATGATCCAAATGTCCTCCAGTTTAGGAATAAGGAAGATGATCATGTTCATAATAAAAATCCAGCTCCATAAGGTCTAGTGAGCAAATTCAAGAAAATGCAAAAAGAAATGCTGAAACTGCAAAAATAGAAAACAAACTGAAAAGAAATGTTTTTTGGTTGATGCAAGATTGCCAAGAACTGGGGATGCTCCTGCATCAAACATCTGGGGTTGTTGAAAAAAAAAGCGAGTCCCTCAGTTTACTGGGGTCAGAGGAAAACCAAGGCGGTCCACCTTTGCTGAGATATCCAAGATGAATCTTCAACTAGTTTGTCCTTCCACTTCACAAGATACTCCTTGTACTAATTGCTATGGGTACTACTCCCAATCTTACTATCCAAAATGTCTTCAATCTGCTCTGGTTCCTTCTGGGGTAGCTGTATCCCCAAGTCTGCAATATTGTCTTCATTGAATTTTGATTCATGACATTGACGTAGATCTACAATGTTGAATATAGGTGAAATACTCAAACTATTTGGTAGCTCCACTCCATATGTATTTCCAAAGCTAAATTTCCTCAAGATCTTGCAAGGTCCAAACTTCCTCATCTGCAACTGGTTATAGGTTCCTTGAACTGGAAATCTTTCTTTTCTTAGATACACCATCACTTCATCACCAACTTCAAATTCCTTATGTCTTCTCTTCTTATCTTCTTTCTCCTTATACTTGTTGTTCATATTCTCCAAATGTTGTTTAACCTGAGTATGCAAGGCCTTCATGTGGTCTGCAAATTCTTCTACCTCTGCACTCTGATTGTCTTCATTACTGATATCTCTTAATTCTGATATACCCTAGGATGTGCTCCGATAACAATATCAAAAGGCATCCTTTAGGTACTCCTGTTCACTGAATTGTTGTAGGAAAAATCTGCTTATGCAAGAATCAAATCCCAACTTTTGGTTTTTGTTCAACCCAACAATAAGAGTAATAACTCTAGTTGAAGCCTCAACCCAAAGTTTGGACATTCATTTGGTAAAGTCACTATTTTCATAGCTAGTGTTCATTTGATTGTCAACCCAGGGACGTAATACTTGAAATGGGTCTGCACTATATATGCACTAAGTTCCCGCAACAACTATTCTGCATTACTGTAGCAACTAACATTATGCGGAAAAGGTAAACAAGAATGGAAACTATGAAAAGGCTACAGGAAGACTTATGCATAAATTCATAAAAGCAATATTGGATAAATTCAATGTTGATAAACAGAAGTTACTCTATTCTAGCTTGGCTGCAGGAACAGTCAATGTATTTGTTTCCAGTGGCTTCAGGAATAGTCACCGCAAGAACTTCTACTATGGCTAAGGAAAGAAAACTAATTTTAACGAATGTACAGGAACACTCACCAAGTGGGCCCCCTTGGATGAGTGATACCAGGCTTCCCAAAAAACAACTCTAACAGATCAAAATAACATAATTTTATTCATCGTTCTTGAAAATCATTACATGATTCAATATAAACTCCCAAATTCTTATGAAAATCATCTGCTCTATATATATCTCTCTTTTTTGTCTAACCTCCAAAAGAATAAGAGCTTATTATTAAAAATAAATCAACTACAATAGACAACACAAATCACGTTGAGAAGAAGAGGCGGATGATTAACCGATAAAAGGGATGACTGGAGTTATGCTGCAGGAGAGGTGGATCTAAACTGAACCACAGTTGCAACATACTGTGGCGGTATTTACAACTTCAATGCCCACTTAAGTTAGACATTGGTAGTATCACTTGATTGCTCCACTTATGTCATCCCTTACACTTGCTCAGCTCTTCTACAGTTTGATCTTCAGTTATCACTAACATATCCTTCCCTTCAACAGGTGCGATAGGCGAATATCCACCGCAACATCATTTATTACTTGCACTACAAAAGAAATAACATACAAGAACATACATACGCATTTTATTTAATACACATCTATTAATTTCACACATGGTCTTGCCCTAAATAATCCACATGGCAACATGAATAAATCACACGACTGCAGGAATAAATGGCATGGCTACAGGAATAGACTAGCAAAGATAAAACATGATTTAATAAGTTCAGGCTTAACATATGGAATACACATAGTCAACTTCCAATACATCACTACTACTATACAAACCAAAAGATAACAAAAACTCAAGAGTTCTAAGGATAAAAATATGACAAAGTCTCAACTCATCAGTTTTCTCTCCAACTAAGCATCTCAACAAATTTCCCAAGCTCCTATTTACTACTTTTATCTGTCCATCAGTCTATGGTTGAAAAGTAGAATTGAACTCCAAATTTGTCTTCATCTTCTTCTAAAGTGTTCTCCAAAAATAACCAACAAACTTAGTGTCTCTGTCTAAAACTATGCTCTTAGGTAATCCATGTAATCTCACTACTTCATTGAAAAATAATTCAGTTACATGCATTGCATCTAATTTCTTCTTACAAGGTATGAAATGAGCCATCTTTGAGAGTCTATCCACCACAAAAAATATAGAGTCATTCCCTCTCCATGTCTTAGGCAATCCAAGTATGAAATCCATGCTTATGTCTTCCCAAGGTTTCTCTAGAACTGTCAAAGGCTTATACAATCCCACATTCTAACTACTACCCTTTGAAACTTGACAAAATCTACAGCTCTACACAAATTTCCTGACATCCTTAGGAATTTGAGACCAAAAGTAATTTTCACTCACCAATGCTAGCATTTTGTCAATACCAGAGTGTCCAGCTAATCCTCCACTATGCTTCTCCTTTATCAGATTCTCCCTCATAGAACTCTTAGGTATACACAATTGAACTCCTCTGAATAACATCCCATCCTGAATAAAATAATCCAACCATTTTCTTCTATCTACCATTACTGGTGCTCTACATGCTTTTCAAGGTTTTGCAAAATTTGGGTCATCATCATACAAGGTCTTCAACTCTTCAAATCCTAATACTGTCACTCTCATCTCTGTCAGCAAATTCCTTGTTCTACTCAATGCATCAACAACTTTATTTGACGTCCCACTCCTATGCTTCAACACAAAGGTGTAACTCTGCAAAAATTCTACCCATTTCATATGTCTTTGATTCAACTTACTCTGACTGTTCAAATACTAGAAAGGATTGATGATCAGTATACAACACAAACTCCTTAGGCAACAGGTAATGTCTCCAATTCTTCGAGGCTTGAACTATGGCATAAAATTCCTAGTCATATACTGAATATCGCCTCCTGGCATCATTCAACTTTTCACTTAAATAAGCTATTGCTCTCCCTTCCCGACTTAACACGGATCCAATTGCATTCCCACTTGCATCATAGTCCACTTGAAATACTTTGTTGAAATCTGGTAAAGCTAACACAGGTTATTTAGTCACTTTCTGTTTCAACAATTCAAAACTTTTATTTGCTTCGGTTGTCCAATTGAATTCTTTCCTATCTCCTCTCATTGTCTCAATCATAGGGCTACAAGATGAACTAAAATTCTTGATAAACTTCTGGTAGAAACTAGCCAATCCATGAAATGATCTAACCTCTCCAATGCTTTGTGGTGTAGGCCATTCAATAATTGCTCTTACCTTCATAGGGTCCATCTTCAATCCATCCATAGATATTAAAAATCCCAAATAGATCAACTCTTCTTTCATAAAACTACACTTCTTAAGATTTATCAACAACTTCTCTTCTCTTAACCTCTTCAAAACTTGTCTTAAATGTAACAAATTCTCCTCTTTTGTTTTACTGAAAATCAAAATGTCATCCAAATATACAATAACAAACTTACCCAATAATTTATTCAATACCTCATTCATCAACCTCATGAAAGTACTTGGTGCATTAGTCAACCCAAAAGGCATCACCAACCATTCATACAATCCTTCATTTGTCTTGAATGTTGTCTTCCACTCATCTCCTTCTCTGATTTGGATCTGATGATATCCACTCTTCAAGTCTATCTTTGTGTAGTATTTGTCTCCACTTAGGCAATCCATTATGTCATCCATCCTAGGTAAAGGAAACTAGTACTTCACTATGATCTTGTTTATTGCTCTGGAATCGGTACACATCCTCCATTCTTCGTTCTTCTTAGGTGCTAATACTACTGGTACTGCATAGGGACTCAAATTTTCTCTGATCAAACCTTTCCTCAACAATTCTTGCACTTTTCTATTCAACTCTTAATTCTTTGTCAGTGTCATTCGGTGTGCAGCTTTGTTAGGCAAACTAGTTCTGGGAATCAGGTTCATGTAATGACTGATACTCCTCACGGGTGGTAATCCATCAGACACATTATATGAAATGTTGTCTTCATATTCTATCAACAACTCTTTTATCTCCTCCAGAGTGTTCTTCATCATGCTCTGGATTCTCAGTTTTCTTAGGAACTACGAAAAAACACATGTTCTCGTGTCTCATTACATCCACCAAACAGATTCTAGCATTCTTACAGATTTCACTCTTCAAAGGCTCCTCCAAGGGTAACAAGGTTTGTTTCATCTCGTTTGCTACAATACTGTATATATTCTTTCTCCCATCATGTATTTCTTGTCTATCAAATTGCCAAGGTCTACCCAACACAAGGTGACAAATATCCATAGGCATAATATCACACAAATTTTCATCATGATAATTTCCAATTTTCAATTTCACCAAGCATTGCTCACTTACTAACAACTTATGATAATCCCGAATGCATGCTATCTGGTAAGGCTTAGGGTGTTTCAATCTTTCCAACTTCAATTTATTCACCATTTCTTCTGAAACAAGATTATTTGAACTACCACTATCAAGAACTACTTTACAACACTTACCAGATACCTTACATCTGTTCTTGAACAAATTCCTCCTCTATAGGGGCTCTTCGTCCTCTCTGATATGACACAAAGCTCTCGTCATCATCAACAATTCTCCATCTTCTGGTTTGTTAGTTGATCTGGTGGGCATTTCTTCTATCAGTGTTGTTCTTCCAGTATTCTCTGTCTTCTTACATTTGAAAGCATGATGTCCTTCTCCTCCACACTTAAAGAAAGTTCCTCTAAATACTCTCTTATCTTGTCTTTTGTCATCTTTTCCAAAACCCTCATTCTGGTAGCCATCAGGTTCTCTCCTTTTGTAGAAATTTATGTCATCCTTTCGGTATGAATTATCTTCTTTTCTTACTTCCTTGTCCTTGTTCTAATCTGTACAGGTTCCTCTTTCTCTGGCATATCCTCTGCCTCCTTGAAATCTTCCTCTGAAAAACCTTCCACCTCTACCTCTTTGTCTCTGCTCATGTCTTTTGTTCAACTTCTCTTATGCTTTCAGGGCATATTGGTAAGCTTCTTCAACACTCTGCAACTTGATCAAACCAAGTTCATCTTGTATAGACATCCACAATCCATTCAAATTAATATCTCGTAACTTGTTCAACCTCATCATCAACATGTCTGGATCTGATATTCAACTTGTATAATGCTTCAATATACTTCTTCACACTAGATTCTTTCTGCTTCAAGTTCTGTAACTTCTGGAACAGATTTACTTGGTAATCAGCTGGCATAAACTTTGATTTCAACTTGGCAACCATCTTCTCCCATAATTTGATATTCTCTTTACCTCTTCTTTTTCTATCAACCTGCAAATGTTCACACCAAAGAGATGCATGACCTTTCAACTAAGTACAGGCATATTTCACCAAACCTTTCTTTTGTGGTATTCTCAAAATCAAAGTACTTCTCTATTTTCGAGATCCAATCCACTAATTCATCTGAATCCAACTTTCCCTCATACTCTGGTGGGGTATGGCTTAGTGTTCACCCTACTCAAAACCCTCAAGAATCTCTCTTCATCCAGATTGATCATCGGTGGGTTTGCTACTTGTTTTGTCGGTGCTTCTTCTTATTCATCTTCACACATCTTCAATATGTCGGCCTCTTCTCTGGGCTGTCTCAACATCTTCTAACTGGGCTACAATTCCTCTCAACATTTCCATCACAACAAGGTCTGAATTCCCACATGCTCCACCATTCTTATTTCCTCTTCGTGTCATCTTCACGCCAGTCCTCTGTAGCTGCAGGTCGTATCCACAGTTTGCCACCCCACAAAAAAATCTTCAAGACAACGCAATCTCCAGAATGAAATCTTGCTCTAATACCACTTGGTGCAGTCACCAGACCGGGTAGCATGAGTAAACAAAACAAAAATAAGAGTATATGATGGAGGAAATTCAAAACTAAATGAATTAGATCATGAAAATTGATAACAAATAATCGGTAGCATTCGAGATACAAGATTCAGCTCATTGGCTTGCTACATATATGCTCAATTATAGAATCGATCACCTCCAGACCTCTAAATCTTAAGATATGTCCTCTACGTTCTCTCTAATGAATTATGATGCTAAATTACATTGATTTATATGGTTAAGAGGGATCTGGGTCGGCCCAAGAGGGATCAAATACTAAAGAACAAGATCAAACGTGTAAAACCCCCAGGTTGGCCTCCACCAAAGAGATTCCTTTGAAAAATCCAAAGGATGAAGTGCAGATTAGAGGGAAGGTCGGCCACACGCCAAGGAAAATTGGAATCAATAAACTGGGTCTCCACAAGCTACGAAAATGATCCACAAGATTCACCAAAAGAAAAATAGGTCTAGGCGGTTCGAGTGTTCTAAGCCAGAAAACTGTCTTGGAATACGAAAGCGATAACTTGTCGGAAAATGATCCAAATGTCATGTGGTTTAGGAATAAGGAAGATGACCATGTTCATAAGGAAAATCCATCTCCGCAAGGTCTGGTGAGAAAATTCAAGAAAATGCAGAAAGAAATGTTGAAACTACAAAAACAGAAAACAAACTGAAAAGAAATGTTTTTTGGTTGATGCAAGATTGCCAAGAACCGGGGATGCTCTGCATCAATACCTCAATGTTCAACAAATTAACTA